>NC_056562.1:18126008-18132275 GCF_013358625.1 Macadamia integrifolia
GAGTTGCAATGTCCTGAGTTTCGTATCATTTATTGTAAACGAATGGGCAACCACAAAGAAGAAACCAAGCAAACAATCACACAAAACATGGGAAATTTAACGGGATTTGACACAAATGCCTACATGTACCCAAGAGAACCAAAAAAAAATTAACTAAACAGAAAAAATTCTACTACATTCTTCACCTCACAATGTAGTTACTCTTGCTTGTGTTTAGGGTTTTCCTCCATAGAGATAAGATATAGAAAACTCTACAAACCCTAACCCCTCACAATTACTATTTTACTCATGTACGCGAAATGGACCCAAAACCCAATCTAGAAAATATAAATCCCGTAATAATTATGCGAACCAATGTATACTCTAATTGATCATTCTCATCATATTGGAATATACATTTCTTTAAATCCGTAAGAAAAAATGAATCATCCTTCATCATATTACCAAAATGCTTAATGTCATTCAACATTAAATGCCATGCACGCAACTCGTGCCATGCCTTAGGCCACACCTTTACTAATGCTCTAGCCATAGCAACATCTTGGTTTGTGAAGATGATTATAGGTTTCTTATCACCATGTGCTTCGACGAATGTCTCAAACAACCATTTGAAAGATTCAACTATCTCATCATATAAACGTGTAGCCCCGAATATATTGCATCCACTCGGCTTAAATTCTTTGTCGGTATAAATTGTAATGTCAAAACTAACTACATCTCCAAATTGTGTATAATCAATGATCATCTTCGGATTAACCCAAACTATATTCGTTATTTGTTCTTCATTGTCTAGTTGAAATGCATATGTAAAAGAGAAGTTAATCATACTTTGGGTAAAAAGTACTTCAACAAACTACCTACTTCACCATAAGATAAGGCACACATTCTTTTAGTATGGAGATAGTTCCTAACATCTTAGGTAGTATAGGTTCTTTATCCCACCAGCCTGCCTACCCATCAACTCGAATGTGGATTTAGGCCTGACCCCCCGAGTCATCTGTCAAATCAATTTCATATCTATGTGTACCTAACATATTCCTCTGTGAACGCATCATATAAACAGTTGCTGAAATATGAAGATCGTGGTTATGCTCCTCAATTTTTTATTGTCACAATAAGTGGATTACTAGTATTAATGTTTCGCTTGACTTGTTGCCAACAACCAACTTTTGAACAAATAAATCCCCTTGAAATTATAGTTATCTTGTCATTCTTGCTCTTATTTATGAAGTGTTTCCTAATATTAAACCCCATTGCCTGTCCATAACTATTATAGAAATCATATGCCTCTTGCTCTGAATTGAACAACATCCCAACCTGAAGTTTCTTCTCAACATCTAGACTAGCATAATCCATACTTATAATATTAAAAAAATTGACATGACAAATTGACATCCAATTTTGTTTATCATTCCATACTAAATCTGTAAGAGATAATGCATACAAAGTCACCATGTTGGAGTCTACAGACCACAATATTTGTCAAGCCATGCTTCAAGAAGAGCATGACTGAATTCTTAGGCTATACATGGTGGCATTCCAAGAACTAAAGATGGAAATTGTATAGCATAGCAGCTGCAATGACATTCATTGGAGTGAAAGCTCTATCTAGACCAAGACAAGTTTAAGGTACAGTATTGAAGCCCAAGAACTTGATTGGGTGTTCAGCTCCATTTTACTTGTAATCCATCGCTCTGGCTTAAAGTCCTTGCAGCCCTTTCCCTAGACCCAATCCATACTTCCCAAGACTTGGATAGATGTGAATGAGCTAACAAGGTAGTTCAAAGAGACCTCTTTCTCTCTTGTTTCTTTTAGGCTTTTTGTCGAATAACTAACAACGTAGTTCAAAGTTTGGGTTAAATTTTACATTTTTCCTTGGCTGGCTTGAAAACGCTGTATCTCTGGAGATTCAACGACATACAAAGCAAGATCCTGGACAGCTTGAAAACACTGTATCTCTTGAGATTCAAAGACATACAAAGCAAGATAACATAGACAAGAAAGATAACAGATTAAATAATAATTCCATTACAAAGCAAGATAATAGAGAAAGTTATAGAAAAAGAGTTACAAAGACAAGGAAAGAGAGAGAATGTTTAGGGTATATATCGAAGAGATTCAAAACCTAGCTTAAACCAGATCTGCACATTAGGATATGATGAGGGTATTTCTTCCCAACCACGGCACGGGCAAGGACCGGTCCTGACCATTGCTACACATTGGGCCGCCATCAGGCCGTGCTGCCACCTCGGCCTTCCATCGGCCGTGCTGCCACCTCGGCCCTCCATCAAGCCGTGCTACCATCTCGGCCCTCCATCAAGCCGTGCTGCCTCCTCGGCCCTCTATTAGTCGTGCTGCCACCTCGGCCCTCCATCAAGCCGTGTTGCCACCTTGGCCCTCCATCAAGCCGTGCTACCACCTCGGCCCTCTATCGGTCATGCTGGCACCTCAGCCCTCCATCAGGCCGTGCTACCACCCCGGCCCGACGTCAACAACAAAGTTTCTAGAGACGTGCTTTCGTCCACCCCTACATTCAAGGAACATAATCCCTATTCAGAAGGATAAAACTCTATCCACTACACGTCACCATAGACGTCTATCCCTCACACGGTAGGCCTTTCTGAGATAAGAGGGGAATATTCCCTTGGAATACCCTAAGACCTGAAATATTCCCAGAATCACAGAGCCACTCGCCTCAAGGTCTCCACGCCTAAACAGGACTCTTCACAATCATCTCCCACTCTCCCTCCATCAGCAGCCTATAAATACCAAGGTAAGCCTCCATCAGGGGGGAGGGATCACTCACTCCTTTTACTAGAAAAGCTCTCTTGAGCATCTGCTGTGGAAAGATCTAACTTAGGCATCAGAGAGTCCCTTGTCGAGTCAGCCCGGCTCTCCCCTGTCATCTCTTCTGTGCAGGTCAGCCAAAGCACTAGGAACTACAGGGAAGGTCATCCGATCAATTTTTACCGCATCAGATTGGCGTCATTCGTGGGAAACTGTTACAAAAAGTCACCTTGGATCAATGCAATTAAGGAGTGAGAAGGTCGTTTCTTCACCGACAACGTGAGTAAGATCCACTCACGAAGTACCACTTGGATGTCCCCATTCACCACCAATGGCAGAGTAGGAAAATGTCCCAGCAGAGACCCCTCAATGAGGACCCCAGCAAACCAGGCCTGATGCTCAAGTTACCCAGGGAGAGGGGGATCAGCGCGAGCAAAACCCTCAGCTATCTTGCCATGTCCCATCATGCCGGGTAACTCACCCGAACATGGAAGAGTAGATGCAGAGCTTGCAGTTGCAAGTATTAGCTACAAACACACTGGTGCAGGATTTCATACACCAGTTTGGCCCGACACTTCCATTGCCATGGACTAGTTTAGATCAGCCGCCTAGGCCTGTTCAGGGCAGACATCTCAACGACGAATCTCCTGACAACAGTGTCACCCCTCAATCAACAGCAAGAAGGGGTTTGGCTAGAACTTCATGCACTGTTCACTCAGTACCACCCCGCTCTCTTACTGAGGGGCGCAGGCAAGGTCCCGTCCCTGCCCAGAATGGGAGAGCTCGTCGTTTTGCGCATCATCAGAGCCCAGAGACACATGATACTCATAGATCCCCACTTAACAGGTTCTTGTCCAAAAAGGAGATGCACAACATCAGTATTGCAGAAGATGGGGGGCTGGATCAGGAAGGAGCGAGTTGTATCACTTGGTAGCTATAGGGTCAGCTTGGGTCACCTCCTCACCGACCTTAACCTGACCAACAAGCTGAACAGAGGGAGCTGGGGCAAGAGCGCGTTGCTCATACTCAGAGAAATCGTAATCAGGCGCCTTACCAAGGACGAACTAAATGGCGTTTTCTGAGCCAGCCTGAAATGAGGAGACGTTGATGTCAACTAGCCATTTCTGACCAACTTCAGAGTTCAGCCACCTCTCAGTGGCGACCTCATCGTTCGAAGCCAACTCGGATTGATGTTTCTTCTCCAGCTCAGAAATCTGAGCTGAGCGTTCAACTTCTCTCTTTTTGCTAGCCTCCTGAGCTTCGGCTAGCTCGCTCTGGAGTGTGTCTTTCTCTTTGACAAGTTCATTGTTGATCCTGAGCTGCTTAGCCACCTCGCGCTCCAGCTCGCTAGCCCTCTCCTCGTGGTCTTTCACCCTCTGCTCTTCAGATCGGGCCTTCCTCTTCTCATTCTCCAACTGGCTCGTGGCCATATGAAGATCCCCCCACAAGCGCCTCACCTCATCATCTAACTTCTCGTGGGCAATAGCCATGTTCTCGAACCGACTGGCAGCCCCCACCGCATAAGCGAAAGCTTGTATTTATCTAACGGGGCCATGAATGCTAGGAACTCAAATAAATACAAAGGGTAAGAGGTGAGAAATACTTACATCCCCCATTCGGACGTAGACCTGCTCCGCGAAGTTAATGTCTGGTAGCTTCCTCAAGCGGATGACATCTTTCTTAGGACGGCTACGACAACACCAAGTCCGAACTGCTGAAGGATCCAAAACGATGCCGTTCTCCAGCAGGTCCACCCAAGGGTCTGCGGGCTGCTTCCCCATTCGAGCCACCTTTGGAGGGTTCCCGTGTTGCCCCTCATCAACTGGCGAGCGTCTCCTCTTTTGGCCGTCAGACCCTTCCCCAACTCGGTCAGGTGTGCCAGTCTGCCCTGGCGCTTTCTCTACCACGCTAACTGGTTCCTTCGCCTTCACAGAGCCCAGAGCCCCGTGTCGAGCTGAATATTGAATTGGGGGGCATCTCCTTCCCTTGCTTGCCCCCGATAATAAGGGGCGAGGACTTGTTGCCCGCACTAGCTGGAGCGGCGACCTTCACATTCGGGTTGGGGCTAGCCACGGCCTTGCCCTTGTCAACGACCTTCTTGGTAGCCTGCTCAGCGGCATCTTTTTTCCTCGCCTCTGCTGCCACCGTGGCCAAGGCCTTATTGTCTACCTTCACATTAACACTGTAAGATGAAAAAGAATCGAGCTTTATCAGTACTAGGAACAGGCTAAAACGTCAAAAAATTGAGCTAAACCACAATAACCGGACTCGATCGAACCCTCACCAAGGACTTCACTCAGCCCAAACTCCCGGAGAAAGTCTTCATCCTTCAGCATGTGAACATCCATAGCCTCCCCACCCAAACACATTTGATATGTTTGGAGGTCAGCTGGGGAGAGCTTGGGTGCTCGGTTCAGCACGGATAGGGTGGGCTTGACCCAGCTGCTCTTAAAGGGGTTCCCCTCCATCACCACGTAGAAGTACCTCTCCTTCCACTTCTTCACCGAGGAGGGCATGTTGAGGAACATCTTCAAGTCGCTATAAGGACCATCCCTCTCCCTCTTGGTGAAGTAGTATCACCCTGAGGTGTGCCTCTTCACCAAGAACATCTTCCTGAACAGATCCAACGTTGCGGCCCGACCCAGCTTTGAGAAAACACCTCAAAGCCAAGAACAGTCAGCCAGGAGTTAGGAGTCAGCTAGCTGGGAGCGAGGCACCAGTGTTCAAGGATCGAGCTGACCAGCTTAGGCACCGGAATCCTCAGGCCGCTCTGGAAGGCCCATGGTTTTAAGTATCTCCGATACCGATACAATACCCTCCGATACGTATCTTAAATTTAGTCGGCCGATACAATACACACCGATACGATACATTAAATTTTTTAAATCATTTTGTATCGATATATATCCTACAATACATACCGATATGCATCAATACGATACGACATGCCTCGATACGACTCTATGAAAAATATAAAATTGAGATAAAATGTACGTTTCGGTATGTATCGATCGGTACGTATCGGTATATATCAACACGTATCGGTGAGTATCTATATATATCGGTACGTATCGGCGCTACGGTCATATAATGGCCAATATGGGTAATTTTTCAGAAAAAAACGATTTTTTGAAGGGTTTTTGTTCCAAAGTTGCTGTCAGCCATATTTCTCTCTAACTAAAGTGGAAATCAAGGTTGGGAATAAGGATTTTACATTTATGGGACAACTACAGACCTTGAATTCATAGTACGATACCCTCAATTTAGTGTTTATGCATAATACATGTTATCAATAGCTTTTTTTAACAAATTCTTTATGCAAAAGTGTTTAAAAAAAATGTTTCTTATCCATTTATGTGTGTATCATTAGCGTATCTTAGTGTATCTCTGATACGATACGATACCCTCCGTTACGTATCTTAATTTTGGCCGATCGATACCGATACTTTAATCCTTGGGTGGTTTTTTTTTTTTTTTTTT
>NC_056562.1:18132375-18187806 GCF_013358625.1 Macadamia integrifolia
AGTGAAGATATCTGATTCTTTCCTTGTGTGTCAAATTATGCAATCACTTCCATCATCGTTTGATACTCTTAAGACCTCCTATAATGCACAAAAATTGGAGTGGAATCTTGAGGACATGACTTCCATATTGGTACAGGAAGAGGAAAGAAAGAAGAAGGAAAAATTTAACTCTGCTTATTTTGTTTCCAATAATGGGGGTAAGAAGAAATTCAAGAAAAAATGGAAAGGCAATAAGCAAGAAAAATCAGGAAAAATAGAACAGAAAATCGATCAGAATCTGAAACCAAAGACTAAGGCTTTTAAGGGAAAGTGTTTCTTCTGCAAAAAAGATGGACATATGAAGACAGATTGCTATGGCTATAAGAAATGGCTTGAAAAGAAAGGTACATCTTTAGCTCTAGTGTGTCTTGAATCCAATCTTGTAGATGTTTCCCCTGATTCGTGGTGGATTGATACTGGAGCAACTATTCACATCACTAATTGTTTGCAGGAATTAAGAAGCAGGAGGAAACCAAGTGAGGGAGAGATGATGATTTACATGGGAAATGGAGAGAAGACAAAAGTTGAATTTATAGGAGTAGTTAGATTACTTTTATCCACTGGTTTTGTTTTGAATTTGAATGATGTGGTTTATATACCATCGTTTAGACGAAAACTTGTTTCGGTATCTAAACTTGACAGTTGTGGTTACACTTTTAATATTGGCAATGGAAAACTTACTCTCTATTCTGGTTCTCTTATGGTTGGATCTGCCTTGTTATATGATGGTCTTTATAAATTTGATTTGGATATTAGTTCTTCCAAATATGCCAACAGTTCTTCTGTTATAAATTATGTGGTTACAAATCCTAAACGTGCTAGATTGGATGAAAATTCTTCTAAGTTGTGACATAAACGTTTAGGACATATTTCTAAACAGAGGATAGAACGATTGATTAAGGATGTACACTTCCTCAATTGGATTTTTTAGATTTTGGAATTTGTATTGATTGCATTAAGGGGAAACACACTAGAGCTAAAAAGAAAGGTGCAACCAGGAAGGATGAAGCATTGGAGCTGATTCATACTGATATTTATGGTCCATTCATTCCTACTACCATGGGTGGATACAGATATTTTATTACTTTCATAGATGATTTTTCCCGTTTTGGTTTTATTTACCTTATTCAAGAAAAATCTGAATCCTTAGATGCTTTCAAAGTTTTTAAAGCAGAGGTAGAACTTAAAAGGGAAAAGAAGATAAAAAGTGTGAGATCTGATTGAGGTGGAGAGTTTTATGGTAGATATGATGAAACTGGACGTAACCCTGGACCATTTGCCAGATTCTTACAAGAATGTGGTATTGACGCTCAGTACACAATGCCTGGTTCACCTGAGCAGAATGGGGTGGCTGAAAGGAGAAACCGTACCCTTATGGATATGGTGAGAAGCATGATAAGTAATTCAACTTTACCTGATTTCTTATGGGGTGATGCTTTGAAAACAACAGTATATATTTTGAATAAAGTGCCTAGCAAGTCTGTTCTCAGAACTCCCTATAAATTGTGGACTGGTAAGAAGTTAAATTTATCTCATTTTCATATATGGGGATGTGCTGCAGAGGTGAGACCTTACAATCCTCAGATGAGGAAGCTTGATCCAAGGACCATTAGTGGTCATTTTATCGGTTATTCTGAAAGATCAAGAGGATATAGATTCTATTGTCCTACACATTCTACTAGAGTAGTGGAATCAAATCGGGCAGTTTTCTTTGAGGATGATTTAGATTTTCAGTCTGCTCAACCACGTAACTTTGTTTTTGAGGAGGAACGTGTTCTTGTACCTATGCCTGTGACACTGCCGTCTACTGTATTACAGCCTCACATTGAACAAGAAAATGTCCCCACTCACGAACCTGTGCAACCTATAGTGGTTGAGCCTGCACCCCCTGTTGTTGATGAGATTCAGGACCATATTGTTGCTGATGTTCCCTTGAGGAAATCAGAGAGAACTCACAGGCCTGCCATATCTGATGACTACGTTGTTTGTTTACAAGAACATGAGTTTGATATTACTTTGGATTCAGATCCAATCAGTTTTGACCAGGCTACCAATGATCCCAATTCATCAATGTGGATGTTTGCCATGCAAGATGAATTGAATTCTATGTCTGTTAATGATGTTTGGAATTTGGTTAAATTACCAAAAGGATACAGACCGATTGGTTGTAAATGGATTTTCAAGACCAAACGGAACTCTAAAGGTGAAATTGAGCGTTACAAGGCCAGACTTGTAGCAAAAGGATTCAGCCAGAGAGAGGGCATAGATTACAAGGAAACATTCTCACCAGTCTCGACAAAAGATTCTTTCAGAATCATCATGGCTTTAGTTGCACATTTTGATTTGGAACTTCATCAGATGGATGTCAAAACAGCTTTCCTAAATGGAGATCTTGAAGAGGATGTTTACATGCAACAACCCCTTGGCTTCAGGCAAGCTGATACAGAGCATCTTGTGTGCAAACTTAAGAAATCTATTTATGGTTTGAAACAGGCATCTAGACAGTGGTATCTTAAGTTCGATGAAGTTATCACTTCTTGTGGTTTCAAAGAAAATCTTGTGGACCAGTGTATTTATCTGAAGATCAGTGGGAGTAAGTTCATTTTCCTTGTGCTTTATGTTGATGATATTCTTCTTGCTAGCAATAATGTTGATCTTTTGCATGAGACAAAACGATTATTATCAAATCACTTTGATATGAAGGATCTTGGTGAGGCCTCTTATGTTTTGGGCATTGAGATTCATCGTGATAGGTCTTGTGGCGTTCTTGGTTTGTCTCAGAAAGGTTACATTGAGAGGATATTAAAAAGGTTTAATATGTTAGCATGTTCCCCTAGTAAGGCTCCAGTTGTAAAAGGGGACAAATTTGGCAAGTCTCAATGTCCACAGACAGAATTGGAGTGCAATCAGATGAAGAACATACCTTATGCATCTGCTGTTGGTAGTTTGATGTATGCTCAAGTTTGTACACGGCCTGACATTGCCTATGTTGTTAGTGTACTTGGGAGATATTTGAGCAACCCTGGTGAAGCGCATTGGGTAGCTGCTAAGAAAGTCATGAGATATTTGCAGGGCACTAAGGATTTTATGCTTACTTATAGAAGAACCGATTCACTTGATGTAGTCGGTTACACTGACGCAGATTTTGCTGGATGCCTAGATGACCTCAAGTCTACTTCTGGATATGTTTTTGTGATGGCAGGTGGGGCTATATCTTGGAAGAGTGTCAAGCAGACACTCACTGCATCTTCTACTATACAAGCTGAGTATGTGGCGTGTTATGAAGCCACTGTTCAAGCTTTATGGTTAAGGAATTTTATCTCAGGGCTACAGATTGTTGACTCTATATCTAAACCATTGAGGATGTTCTGTGACAACTCCGCTGCGGTACGTTTCTCTCATAACAGTAAAAGTACTTCAGGCTCTAAACACATTGACATTAAGTATTTTTTGGTCAGAGAGAAAGTTCAAGAGTCATAGATTACAATGGAGCAGATTGCTACAGAAAACATGATTGCAGATCCTCTTACTAAGGGCTTGACTCCAAAAGTCTTTCAAGAGCATGTCACTAATATGGGACTTGTTAGTTCTTTTGATGCATTTTATTAGTGGGAGTTTTGCTCAATATGTTTGCATTTGACTTTCAGTTTTATTGCATTATTATTGTTCTCAAGAATATATATATATGCATTTTTATTATGGCCATTTGTTTATTTGTATAAACTTATCTATTTACCTCCTACAGAAAATTGAGGTTATATGTGGTGTATTTACCTCATTCGGTATCTGAGGTTCCAGTCAATACACATACATCCAGTCGCTAGTAAAGCCTCGTTTGATTGAGGTCTAGTGCTAGTGTTGTGGGACATCCGGATCCAGTCCCAATGAGCTTCTTTGATTGAAGCTTAAGCGTTTGGGAGACGCTTGTAGTTAATGAGACCTTCGGTATCTGTCTCATAGGGCTCATTTGGTTTTCGAGCCAGGACCAATTTGGAAATAGACATGATGATCACTATTGCATGTTATTTTCATACCACACTTTCATACTGTTCAGCCCAAGTCGGTGATGTTATGAGCACTTTGACGTGTGTGGTCTCATATCGCTTTAGATGTGATGATCAATACGGTTGGGTGTTTGTAATTCTCATTCGGACCAAGGCATTTGCTTTAAGGTGCACTCCATTCGACACTGTTTTATTTGTGGCCACATTCAGTTTATCTAAATTGGAGAGTCGTTTTAAATAAATTTTAAAATCTAAAACTTGTGACATATACTGCCCAAGTGGGAGATTGTAAGATTTCCTATTAGGTGGGCTAGCATAGTCAAAGATTTTTTTCCAAAACCGATTTAGTGGTGTTGACTAAAGATGGAGTAAGCAGAAAGAATCCAATATTATTGGTAAGTGATCTCTATGGAGATATTGGATTCTATTAGCACACCTTAATGGTATGAAATATTTATTACTATGTGTGGACCTAAGGTATTGTTTCCTTAATGGGGAGGAAACCCTAATTTTATTGCAGGGTTGGTCCCTACCCTCACTCCTATATATAGTTATCACTGACCCATTAAGTGAAGCTAACAATCAAAAAGCATAAGGGAAAGAGGGTAGACCAGACCAACATTGATCGTGTTGTACAAGGAGCATACAAGAAGACATTAAGGAATTCTTATTCTTCAACCATGGATTCAAGTATGCCTAAAACATGTATTTTATAGTGTTTGTCGTGCATGCTTATTGATCTTCATGAATCGTTCCGTATCTGTTTTCTATCAAAAGATGAACAGTGATAGGTTTACAATGACACTTCTCACCCCAAATGTGCATGGTGGCATTTAATACTGAACTAGTGAAAAGACGTCTCTTGGAAAGGATGTGAATCGGACCAATTAATAAAACCGGTTCAGCCTCCGAAGGCCAGGCTAGCTGCAAGAACACTTGACACTGCAATTTATCATTCATCAATCCCTCAAAAATGTATATTTTCAATCATAAAAAGTGGTCTCTACTCGCCACTTCAACACGTCTCCTGGAGAGTCAGCGGCTCATTAACAGTTAATGGGGGTACCGTTTAAAAGACAAAAGGGCCAAGCCCTTGGAGCGGTTACCCTTCCCACAGGTTTCATCACTTGGCTGCAGCAAGAAAGGGTAATGACCTCCAATCAGTAAGGGACCACATTTCTGGCTAACCTAAGACAATCAATCGAAACGGTAGCAAGAAGGCATGGCCCAAATACTTTGACCGACCACAAGTAGTTCGGTAGGAGTGGAGGGCATTCTGTTGTGGTAAAATATGCTCCGATTGGGGGTGTACCATGCTAACCGAATGGGTAACTGGCGTAAGCACGAAACACACAAATGCAAGTGCAGATGAATGGTCTAAACCTGACCGAGTCACCTATAAGGTCTGAAACATATTGCATAGGTCAGGAGCAGCCCAATTAACCGACTACAAAAGAGCATCAATTATCGAATGGCTAGGTAATGCCAACATATGGAAGGTAGCATGGGTGTCCCATCTCACGATATCTAAACAACCAACAGCTCAAAAAACAAGAACCATGACCAAACTGTAGACTCAAGGCTACACCAACCAAGCATCAAACAACATATCCAGTCGTTCGAAATAAGTAGTTTGACAACCAAACCACCTAATCCAAGTCCTCCAGCATAGAAGTCCTATGAATTTCCTCATCAAGATGCACCCTTTTACAAAACTTTCTTGATCAAGCACGTGGTTCGTCGGCGAGCGATGGACTTGTCCTAATTGGGAAAGAACAAGTCTGTCCCAATTAGGCAAAATACCAGATCCTCTCTAAAAGGAAAGATATCTCACAGTATCCCCCAAGATATGTGGGTTACATGAAGCTCCCACAATCAGGATATCCTCTCGATTCACTATCCTACTATAACTCCTATTATCTACAAACTTCTACCAGCAATAGGAAGTTTCCAAATTGGGACTCTCTTTATTGCCGCCACCCTGTTGTTATAAATATCCAAGCAAATCCTCCCTTTACAGGGATCGACACTTTTCCATTCTTAATGGATTTTCTGTTTGCAAAGAGATCTGATTTAAGCATCAGAAATTCCCCCACCGGATCAGCCTGATACTCACTCTCTTGTGTTTCTTCTCTTTGCAGGTTCTACAAATTACATAAGATGATTTCTTGCCACAACATAAAAGATTTTTTTTTTTTTGGCTGAAAAATGGATAACTAAATTTAACGTCGCTAAAAATATGTGCACAAATGAAATCCTTGAAGTAAAGGACATTGTGACAACGGAAAACCTAGAGCTAACCAAATGATAACCATCCCAGATCATCTCAACCACCGTGTAAATTCTTAACTATGCCGGAAAAATATGCATGATCAAGCATCATTGACCATTACATGAAAAGTTTTAACGCCTTGATTTTCTTTTTATTTTTCCACATAAAGCCAAAATCAGAGACCGAGATCCGCCCTTAATTGATTAAACCTTGCATTATTAGCATTGAGGATGGTATGGAGCGGAGAAATCAGTCTCAAAATCCATCTCATACTGATATAATATATCCATATTATATGCATAACCCAACCCAACAATTTACAGAAAACACAAAAGCTCATCATCTGAAGTATGATGTATGCAATCAAAAATGAATAAATAAATAAAAGAACTATGATGTATCACCAAGACACCAACAACTCCAACTGCATGAATAAATGTTCTAGTTGACCTTCTCCATAAAGGCTTCACCAATGGATCACTACACTAAATAACCCTAAATCTTGGAAGTATGCTGGCATGAACAATAATCTCAAACCAACTATTGCTTTAAATTATCTTCATCATATGATAAGCAAGATCTATGTAACATTAATTTGATACTTGAATAAGGAAAGATTATTCCGAAGGTAAAGATCATCCTTTATTTGTATATTGTCACATAAGCTATCTCATATTGTTATGGTTCTTACATGTAAAATCTACTAATCCAGAAAAATTCTCATAAAACAGTCGGAAAATATATATAGTTTTTTTTTTTTTCTTCTTTCTTGTTTTTAATGAAGAATTCTTCGAACCTGATTGATTTTACGATTCAAGTCTAAGAGTAAAACGACTAATTTAGCTACTAAGAAAGAATAAAGAAGAGAATCCTTTAAAAATTACCCCCCCCCTCTTTTCATTTGGGAGTTTCATGGATTGGCAGTGAAGTAAAGTTGTTATTATATCTATGATCCATCATTATAAGAGACACCAATGTTCTTCCCAGTTGGTAGTTCCATTCAGATCGCCCTTTAATCTGAATTTTATATTTTTCACCATTAAATTATTAAATTGCCCATACAATTTTGGTTTTAATGGGCTAAACATTCTTCCTCGTGCAAAATAAGTCCTTGTTTCATCCCTCAGCCGTCAGTTTTAGAGTATCCATGCATTCATTGTTGGTGGAAAAACATATATTATATGCATTTGGTCTCTCTCTCTCATCCGGCAGCTGACCACCAAAGTGCCCAAGATTGGATCTAAGTGGCTTTTCATCCATAAAACTTTGGAAGTTGGAGTTTCCCATTTTTTTATCATGTGAGTCAGATCTTGATTGGATTGAATCTGTCACACCCCGTTCACCCTGAACCGGAGCGGTGACCGAGTTAACACCGGTTAACCCAAACCTGCCAGGATCATCAGATACTGTATTCCACCACAGCATACACACACTAACATCAATTCATCATATCAGCGGAAGACTAAGTTTTTTTACCTGTAAATAATTCTCATATACCTGAATACCCAAATGGTGATACCATAATTATATACATTTGGGCCCGAAGGCATGATATATCTACACAAAAAGAATCAAGTTTGAATATCAAATATATACGGAAATCATCAAAAACATCAGAGTACACAGCCCGGCATCGGTATCAAAGCTGGAGCTCAGCTCGGCCTCAGAACCGCTGCCCCGCAACACAGCTCTCACACGCGCAGTCTACGCCGTGCTCAAACTCCTCAGGGGTCCACCAGTCCTCCTCAGGGAACTCGACTTTGTGAACCTTTGTTTGTTTGGTTCTATTTTTTTATTATTAAGAAAATTATCTTGTACCACCTTTTTTTTTTTAAATTTATCATAGATATCACCCTAAAAAATCAAAAATACAGTGTATACCCTTAAATCTATTCCGTTAGCTCACAAACACCAAATCAACATTACAAGTCTTAGGTTTTAATGCAACTACACCCTCCGTATTTTACCTTATTATGTAATTAGGGCTTCACCTTCTTTGATTCAAATTAGGGCTTCCCTTCTCCTCCGATCTCCGATTCTAAGCTTTGCACTTCTCCTTTGATTCAGGTGATGCACTTGTTGGAGTAGAAGGTGAAGTTCTCCTTGACATTGGTTTCTTCTTAGCCAAGAATGCCGCTACTACCTTGTTCTATGTTAATTCGGCCATCAGGTACCTATTGATGCTCGCAATCATGTCCTTCAATGGAGGTGTCTTTTTGGCCATTGTTTTGGGTATTTGCTCCACCCACGTTATGTATGTGACTATGAACTGAATGAGCGGTTTCCTAAATTTACTCTTCTCATTTTGTCCTCCCTCCCTTGTTCGTCGATCCGTTGATCCGTTGATTTCATTGAATCGTTTCTTTCATCATTCAATTGCTGGCCGAAAAAAGCTCAGTTTTTGTAACAGTAATGCAGGTAGGCAAGGGCCACAGCCCCTCCCCCATTCTTGTATAGTTTCTCTAGTTTTTATATGATTTTCCTTATTTTCGTTTGAGAGACTAAAGAGCATAGATAGGTGTTGAAAGTGTTTCTCCGTCTCATCCGTCCTAGTTTTTTTCGCTTGGAATGGGCTCATCCCAATCAGATTTGATGATTCGAGGCAAGTTTGAATTAAAGAAGAATTGCAAGAAACTGACTGCTTGATTTGAAAGAGCTAAAAAGAAAATTTTCAAGAAAAAAAAATGGCATCTTCACAAGTCCAAATGGCCTCCGCAATTTGGGTTATTGATCTCAAGTTTTGAGTCTTTACTGACCTATAAATCTGATTCAATTGGTGTTGAAGGAGCGATTTCTGTGTCAATCTGATTCATCAAATCTACCCAACATTAGGGATGAACAATTTCCAATATGCAAGATGGAGATTTTAGTTGGGTGATTGGTGAATAATGCAATCTCTGATTCAATTATGATTTGATGTTTTCTTGGTCTAATCAGTTCTCTGCTTCTCTTCCTAAAAACAAGAAATTTCAGTTTCGTTCTAAGATTCAAACAGAGTAAATTAAAGAGGTGAAAACAGAGTAAAAGAGGTGAAGAGGATGAGAAGTGGCTTTTTTATTCATATTTGGTTTTAGGGTCAAAAGAGTAATTTTCATTTCTAAACTAACGATGTTAGACTTTAGGGGTACGTTTGCCTTTTTTTATTTTTTAGGGTGGTATCTCAAATAAATTTAAAAAATAGGGGTGGTACAAGATAATTTTCCTTATTATTATTATTTTATGAGAAACAAAATAATTAAGTAAAGTAAACAAAAATGTACAAGGATGCTCAGAAACAATAATATAGCTCCTTACACATTTTTGCTCTTCATGATGAGTTATGAGCTACAAATATTACAGACACTTTTTGTTTAACTAAAGTGATAAGTAAGATGATTGGTAGCAAAGTAGGTGAGCTCGCCCAAAGGCGAAATTATTAAAAAAAAAAAAAAAAAAAACATAAAAACACAAGCATAATGTAAGGAAACTTCAACCTAGAAAGTGTTATTCACCCAATGGTCAGAATCCTGAGTGGACCAGTACGTTACAAACCCAAATGTTAGAAATGGTTGTGGTTGACACTCTTGTAAAATCTAATGGTTTTGACATTGTAATATTGTTAAAATTTCTTTGATATTACACGCTAAAGTTGTTTACATGCTTTCATTATATGTTGAATTGATTGTGTTTTCTTCTATTGAACCATTAAACAGTCTTCAAACTATGGTGTCCTAGATATTCCTAAGCTTACTGGTGATAACTTTAATAAGTGGCTAGAGGATATGGAGATTTATATGTTCCTCCACGATCTAGATCTCTGCGCTAGGAAAACCAGACTAGCTGAACTTATAGAGACTTGCACCCTAACCCAGAAAGGTGATTATGAGAACTAGGTTACAACCAATAGGAAATCATTAGGTGTGGTAAGGAATGCATTCCTCAAGACCTTTAAGAAAATTATGGAAGTAAAGGATAGTACAACAAAGTATCTAGAAGCCATTAAGGCTATGTCTAGCTATTCAAAGTAGTTACTGATAAGGGACCTTTTGAGCAAGTTGACTGGCTCAAAGTTTGATGGGATTGAATGTACTAAAGAGCACATTTTAGGACTGATTTCCTTAGGAACAAGATTAAGGGGCTTGGCATCAATTTTGATGATGACGTTTTAGTGATCATATCATTGAACTCTCTCCCTAAGAGTTAAAAGGCTCTGCAAATTACCTACAATGCCCTAAAGGAGAAGGAGAGTTGTGATGTCATTACTGTGGTCACTTAGGAGAACAGAGGGAAGAATTTCCAAACAAAGGTGGAGGCCAGAAATACATGGGTGGCATACAATGCTTCTGGTGTAAGATAAAGGGACACATGAAGAAGGATTTTTTTAAGAGAAAGGTTTACCTATATGAGAAAAAGGACGATGGGGTTCCTAAGCAGGAGGATGACAAGCAACCATGAAGTAAGCATGTTTGTAAGAAATGGAGTGAAAGTTGAAAGGAAGCCATAGGAACCATTAGATTGCTTTTTATTCAGCCTATGTTATTGATTTGAAAGATGTATTTTTTATTCCCTCGATGAGGAGGAATTTGATTTTTGTTTCCAAACTCTATTTAGACAGATTTTCTATGAATTTCAATCTAGTTGGCTTCACTTTATTGAATGATTCTATTGCTTTTAGTTCTAGTAGTTTGACTGATAGTCTCTATAGGCTCAATTATAACTCTTGAATGTTGGTGTAAAGTAGCATTTGGTGGATGAGAAATCTCTGTTGTTGTGGCACGAGCAGTTAGCTTATCTCTAGAAAGAGAATAAACAGGCTGATGAAAGAAGAAGTCTTGGGTGATCTTGATTTTCAATATATGAGGACCTGTGTTGATTGCATTAAGGGAAAAATGATCGTTTCTAGAAAGAAGGATGTAATACCCTAGCCCCATTAACCTTGACACAATATTGTCATCTTTGGCCTATAGGCCTCAAGACTTTAAAATGCATTATATTATGTTAAAGAGGCAGGAGGTTATCAACTAGCCTAACAACATCTCCTACGTGATGTGGGCTTAAATTTTTCACACCTTCACCGATATCTCCCAAACACGCTGGTACTTTCCATCTCTTAGTGGGGACACTTCATCGATCTCTTAGGTGGGTCTGGTACACATGCTATCTTCTCGGATGTCACAAAGGATGCTTCTTGAAGTGCTGAAGTGTTGGATCTCATTCACACTGACATCTGTGGGACTGTCCCTACACCTACTCTTGGTGAGCAACGTTATTCCATCACCTTCATTAATGATTGCTTTAGATATGGCTATGTTTTCTTCTTGGTGAGAAATCTAGATCCTTTCAATATTTTCAAAGTTGAAGTGGAACTTTTTCACTCTAAGAAGATCAAGGCAATTAGGTCCAACAGGGGTGGAGAGTATTATGGAAGGAGTGGTGACTTTGGGCAATTACCTGGGCCATTTGCCAAGTTTTGTAGGAACATGATATACTTCCACAATATTATATGCCAGGTATACCTCAACAAAATGGAGTAGTGGAAAGGATGAACCTACTCTAAAGAACATGGTCAGAACTATGGTTAGCAATCCCACTTTTTTTAAATCTTTGTGGGGAAAGGCACTTAAAATAGTTATATCAAAGATTGATCCACTATTGTTAAATGAAAAGATTACACTAGAGGGTTTGGTTTAGCGGTTGAGACAACTACTGCAATGATAGGTCCACAGTTTTTAGTTGACATGGTTGTTGTTGCAAACTCAAAATTGGAGCCCTTGAGGAAGTCTACTATGCACTATGATTATGTCTCTTATTTGAATAAGTATGAGTTTGACATTGTTCAAGAGGAAGATCCTGCCACCTTCCTATAGGCTATTAACCACAAGCATTTATATAAGCATTTAGGAATTATTGAAAATTTCGAAGGATTGCAAGGCCATTGCATCCAAGTGGGTCTTTAAGGCCAAGACACATTCTCAAGAAAGAGTATAATGCTACAAAGCGAGACTTATGGCAAAGGGCTTTACTCAGACAAAGGGAGTAGACTACAAGGAGAACTTCTCCCTTGTTTCTTCAAAGGACTCATTGAGAGTTATCATGATTATTGTTGCTCATTTTGATCTGGAGTTGCATCAGATGGATGTGAAGATGGATTTTCTGAATGGAGATCTAATTGAGCAAGTTTACATGCATTAGCCAGATGAGTTTTGAAGAGAAAGGAAAAGAGAACTTGAACTTAGTTTTCAAGTTGAAGAAGTCTCTTTATGGACTGAAGCAAGCCTCCAGAAAGTGGTACTTAAAATTTGATTAGGTAGTCACATCCTTTGGTTTTATAGAAATCCCATAGACCAGTGCATATATCTGAAGGTCTGTGGGAGTAGTTTTATCTTTCTTGTGCTCTATGTGGAAAGTTTTATATATGCATAGGTTTTCACTCATCCTAACATTGCTTTTGAAATTAGTGTACTTCGAAGGTTTCAGTTGGATCATGGTTTGGCTCATTGGACTACAACAAAGAAAGTCATATGGTATTTGCAGAAGACCAAGGACTTCAAGCTGGTGTTCAACAAAAGTGATAATTTGAAGTGGTGGGTTATTCTGATTCTGATTTTAATGGTTATACGGATGACGGAAATTCATCTCTGGATACATCTTTTATGATGGGTGGAGGAGCCGTTTCATGGAAAAGTACCAAACAAATTAATTTAGCCTCTTCTACTATGCAAACATAGTTTATGACACTTTATGAAATAGCTAAGGAAGCGGTATGGTTGAGAAACTTCATATCTGAGTTGAAGGTTATTGACTCCATCTTTAGGCCTGTGAAGTTATGGCATGACAACATCTTTGCAGTTTTCTTCTCAAAAAATAACAAGAGGTCAAGCAATTCTAAGCACATTGAGATCAAGTTTCTTTTTGTTTTTGAGAAGGTTAATGATGAGGAGATTGTTGTTGAATACATAGTTACAGAGAAAATGGTGGCAGATGCTCTCACCAAGGCTCTCCCAGTGGGAGTTTTATGACTCATCTATCTACTATGGTAGTTATAGAGTCTTTTGGTATGCTTGGTTAGTGGGATTTTTCTTTTTTCTTATTATATAATGAACTTCATTGCTTTGGTTGACTATGTATTATGAGAACGGTTTATCTTAAGTAGGTTTATATGGTATTCACTTTCATTTTCTCTCATTATGCTTTTGTGTGATTACTATTGTTTGATTTTGACATGTCATTGTTAATGGTGGTATTTAGCCAATGTTTGTGATTTATGGTGATATTTAGCCTAAATCTATGGATGTGGCAGTTATCCACATATGGTATGCTTATGATACCCCATATCAAAATGCAGTTGTAAGCCTAAGGTGTTTGAACCTAATAGGCACTGAGAGCAACTAAGTTGTCCAATTTATCTAGTAGAGGTTGCACTGTGAGTAGGGTAACTTCCAATGCACCTAAGCTAAACAAGGGGAAAATGGCCAAAGAATGCACACACTTAACTTGAGGGTCAAGTGGTTGGGATTGCTGGAGGATAGGTTTTGCAGTCACTTGCAGGTCACCAGCCAGCTGATCAAACCTGCTGGAGGTGTTGACCTATGCAGAAGTTTCCATTTGTTATCTATGAAGCCCACATCCCTATAGCTCAGCCTACCAATTTACCTAATGGATAAGGGGTCCTTTTGACTATACATCACTTTTCAGATTAGAAAATAGTGGGGTCCACTTGGAGATATAAGGGTCTAATGCAAATTATAATTTTAAGGGTTCAGCCAAATAGACCCTAAGGTCCATTTGGTTAGGCTATATAAGTAAGGTTATAGCACTATTCACCATTTGTGAACAAGTATTTCGATGGACAACAAGGAAAAGAGGAAGAGAAGGAGAAGAAGAGGAGGGGCTGCTGAATTTGGGTTGCATGCATGCTGTCCTGCTGGTGCTCTTCCAGCTGTTGTTGCATCCTCTTCTGTTGGCTGCTGCTGGTTTGAGGTAAGCAAGACCACATGTTGCTGCCCTGCCACTGCTACCATATAGATGCTACTCTCTTCCTCCGGTTGTTGGGAGGATTGGTTCTACTATCCCTGCATCTAGGTGAGTGGTACTGCTTTCCTAATTTAGTGTAAGTTTGCTAATATAAGTAGGGTAGCATAATAGGGTGAATGTTTATATGAAATTAGAAGTTGGAATTGAGTCCTTAAGCTATGATTCAGTTCCCTACAACTGAATCCCTAATTTTAAAGTGGGTTCAAGGACCCAATTTGACTCTGGCCCATCTCTGGAAACCCTAGGTCTTGGGGCTTTTTCCATACAGTTGAAATTCTTTATAATTGTAGTTAGGATGTTATGTGTGAAATATTAAATAGTAAAGCATGCATTTTACATATTTAGAATGGAGCTACCTTGGGTTTTACTCTCTTTTGGTAGATTTTGTATTTTAAATGCCTTAAACATTATTGGGCGTCATATCTCTCTAACAACATCTACCTAGTGTAGTTGGTGAGCTATGGTGTTCAAAATTCCTTTGCTCACCAGGAGGTCTCAAGTTCAAATCTCATGGTTGTCTTTTTTTTTTGGAGAATTTTTTTGAAGATTTCCTGTTTTTCACTCACTTAAGGCACTAAGGGCCTGGAGGGGATTTTCACATCAAATTAGAAGATTGTCGATCTTCAAAGAAAGAAAAATCATGGGAGGGGTTTCTTGCGCAAGAAGAGAAAAAAAAAAATAAGGAAAGAAAAAAAAAAGGGAGAAATAAATCTTGTCTAAATCTTCTCTCCTCCACATCATCACCAGAAGATTGTCCAAATCACACAAATTAAGAAGGAAAATCGTCCAAGGGAGAAAAAAAAAATCGGCCAACAAGGGTTGTGCAAGATTTGAAGAGAGGGAGAAAAAGAAGAGAAAAATAAATAAAAAAAAGGAAAAAAAATATGCAAAAAATTATAGGAAATTTCTCCAAGTTTATTTCTCTCTTCTCTCTCCTCTACCTTAGCACTTTTGATCTCAAAAGATCTCACCTACCAATTGTGATTTTTTCCCTTTTAGGAAAGAGAAATTTGATACCCTACCTCCCTATTCCTTATAAATACAACTCATGTAAGAGGAGAGGAGACACTTCATTCTTCTTGTAGTGTTTATTTTTGGCTGCTCTCTCTCTCTCTCACTCTCTTTAGTTTTAGTTCTTCTTTATTTTTACTTTAATCACTTTTGTAATAGTTTTTTTATTTCAATTAATGCAAGCACTCTTTTATTTTTATTCAGCATTTTATGTTTATGATATATGCAATTGAGTTGTAATTTGTAAGTTATAGTTCTAGGCTTAGATCTAGGTGACAAGATCACGAGCCGTGGAACATCTCTTTTTCAAGTTCAGTTTTTTATTTTCAAGATTTGTTTTCTCCAGGCCTAGAAATTTCAGATTTGGTTTATTGCAGATCTGGTTTTTAGGGTTGGCAGTATTTCAAATCGCCCAAGCTTTCAAGTTCAAGCGTTGATTCAGGTAGATAGGCTTTTTTAATAGTCTTCTCTCCCCCCTCTCATTCCCTTTTCTTACTACATTTTCTTTCTTAATTTAAGATTTTAATATCAGTCGTTACATTATTGCTTTTCCTTTCCCTCAAGGTTCATGGCTAGCGTATGTGTTGGCTTTGCCCCTCCTAGCCATAGAACCATCATTTTGTTGCTTTTATTTTAATTGCCTCCCTTTCCCTAAAACCAAGTAGAGTAACCCTTGTAAGAGTAACTCTCTGGTCTAAGTAGAAAAAACTACTTGTGAGACTCTCTCTAGCTTTATCCCCTTCCCTTTATTTTATTTTTATTTCAACATTTTTTTCCTTTATTGCTTTTTAATTAAGTGGATTGTTTATTTTCAGTTATTTATTTATTTAATTTTAATTAAGCCGCCTCCGTATTTAAATTCTTAGATGACGAATGAGTAGGACGTTATTTTAGATACATATGTTTAGGATGGTAGTTAGAATTAGATCACAACCATTAATCGGTTCACTTTCGCATTATTAAAAGAAGCCAAATATAAAGTGGCTACTCTCCATGTGTTTGACCCATAGTTACACTAATTCGTATGCTTGCGGTTACATTTTAAATCCTAACAAGATGGCACTATGCATGCATGTAATTCTATTATAGGATATGCAAAAATATTACTGCTCTTCTATTTTGGAAAACTGGGAATAAATTATATGTTTTCTTCCCTGTAGCCAACTTCTGAGCTTCAATGGAGCTGGGATTAGACTCATACTACTCTATCCATTTTAATCCAGCCCCAATTGGGTGGTATTACTGAAGGGAAGAGCTCTGCCCTTTTAGTTTAATAATTTCTAATTTTAATTGCCATAATCTCACTGGGATTGAGTGAGCTGAGCTATAGTTCACATAATCAAACCATTAAGCGAGGCAACAGTGGACCCTAGAGGAACACCAAACCCTCCACATACTATGTGGTGCAATGGCCTTCAGTCTAGTGCGCAGCTATAACCAACAAAGTTCAGCAAGCAAACCGACAGAATGCAGAATTCTGCAAACATGCACCTACAGGTGCTAGCGGTCGGTCAATGTATGTGCTACCAAACCTGTCGATGGAGCTTCTGTACCCCAAGTTGACATCTATTTGCCATGGGTACCCTACCATTATGTAGGGCCTTTATACACACCTTACATGACTTTAGCCATACAAGTGAGGGTATCGTGAAGGGGTATTGTGAGATGAAAATTAATTAAGGAATGGGTCCTGGGGTGGGAAATAGAGTTCAATCTAGCTAGTAGTAAGCAAACCAATAACTGTTGTGTCCAATGGATTAATATGAAGATGTACCTTATTTTCTAGGAACTTAATCTCCAGTAAGGATATGGAGATTGATTTTAGAATTTACCGCACTCATGATCTCGGTGATAAGGTGAGTGAGTGGGGGGTTTATTGAGAGAATGCTCTATGTTCCTGCTATCTTTGCCCCAACTATTTGTGGAAGTTATTAGTAGCCAATTGGTTATGATCTGGTCCTGTTGGATGGACAGTTGGACATTAGCTATGTGGGCTGAGTCAATAGTCTACATATGAGTTTGTGGGGTTTATTGAACTAGTTTAGGTCAGTATGTGGGATAGATGCTGACAAGGTTAGTATCCTTCTCAATGGTCTGGATTTGGATTCTTGTGAGGGAATTCACAGAAATTTGGATTTAGGTTGTCCTTAGATAGAATAATTAAAATCTACCAATTAATAACTGAATTAAAATTTAAGAACCGAAGATACTCGGCGAAAATACGCGATAACGGAATTCAGCAAAAAACTTTGAATTCGGGTGTTATGTTGTGTGGATGATTGTGATTTATTTTATGAGGTGTTTTATATCTTTTGATTTTTCATGCATATGTGTAATGGCTTGTGTCCATGTTATAAATGTATTTTGTATATACATATTATTGCACATATGGATGTTGGATATTGTGATTGATGTGACTATGGTTTTGTGGATGTGGTTTATGATGTGGTGTATGGTTCTAATTATAGTATTAATAGTCTGAGGCACGGTGTGACCGAAGGGAGGATTCCTGCACCGTGGGCTCAGAGATTAGTATTATGATTATGATCATAGGTCAGAGATGTGAATGTATGGTTATTATTAGTTGATATGAATGCATATAAATTGCATTGGGCTAAGATCATATCCTAGTGCTATAACCCCTTGCCAATAAGGGGTTTGGTATTGGCTAATCCCACTCAATGGTAGGCCTTAGGGACTATTATGCTTGGGTACGACATATTGTATCCAAGATATAACATGATATGAGATACTGTATGCACGGCTGTCGAACAACATGGGTGACCGATATAGGATTCCAGAACTATGTCTGTTAGTGTTTACTATTGAAGGGTTGGCTCAGGAACTGAGGTTCTTTTCGGGATTGACTGTTCCTGCTTGCAACTAGTTTGTATCTCTAGAGCCCGACATACTGGGTAGGTGATACCACCTAATACCTATGTTGCTTATAGCATTTATACCCACATTTGAGACTTAGTAACTAAAATGGAACATGTATATAAATAAAAATGGATCATGTGGTTGTGTATTTGTGGCATCATATTATGGGTATTGTTGTGAGCATAAAAATACATTGGTATTATGATTGGATGTGTGTGCTTACCTACTCACCCCTTACTGGGCTAGTGTAGCTCACCCCTCGTGGATTTCTCTTTTTAGATGGTGGAACCAGAGCTGAACTAGAGAGGAGTTTAGCAAAGATTGTGAGGCTGTGTCAGCGAGACACTATGGAGTGGAGTTGTTCCCTTTTGATATTATGGCTTATATTTACATTGAATGTATAATGTAACTATTTAAGTAACTGTGGGTTAATGCAAATTAGGCTTGTAATATTGTATTTATCATTGTAAAATATCACCATTGATAATATCAACTTATGATTTTTATATGCATACTCTGATTATGTTAGTGATCTTGTGGCATTGTTAGTTCGTAGACTGCTTCTGTGATTCTATTAGAGATAGGCTGACTGGTTGGGAATCCAGTGCCACATACCTTGGCCTATAGTTGAGGCAGGGTGTGACAATGCCAAAGTGAGGTACCCAAGGATATGGGAGGCTGCCTAAATACTGCCTACTATTTAATATCAGAGTTTCTACCAGTGAGGTTTTTAAGGTACACTGATCTTTGAATCAAGAAAAAGACCTACAAGGAAAGGTATTTATGTGATCACAATTATACTTGTACATGTCCCAGGCAATTCGGATTAATGAGTTTCTTATATTTGTAATGATAAATAGTTGTGTGGCATATATTGAGGCATATTTTCTATTTTCGTTCGACATTAGGGGTTTATTAATTGAGTCAAAAAAGTAACCCAAGTGGGAGATTGTTTGGTTATGGGCTTAACTGATCTATGATCTATTACATTCAGGTTGTTTGGGCCCACTCCAAGTGGGGTATTCCTGGCTCAATCGATTGTGGGAATGAATTAGTTAAGGGACCTTATTATATATAGAAGCTAATGGTCCCTCCAGGCTACAACCGTCACTTTACATTATTCATAATTTAGAAGCATTAACTCCACTGACAAAAGCTAGTGAGTACAAGAGAGAATTCCAATGGTGAAAGGCTACAGAAGATCTCAGCAAAAGGGATTCCATGTAGTTCTTCTTTGTTGTCAATGAGGGACTCTTTATCTGACATTTAAGGGACTGCTCTACACATAATATGTATGTTTGTTGTCCTTTTTCTTTTTGAATCGTGTTCTATTACCGTGAGGGTTTCAGATTCGAGTTATACTCCCCAGAACTCCCAATATAAAGAAGGGGAAATAGTTTTGAAGCTAAAGAGATAGGGGTCATAAGTTATATGCTTCGATCTCAAAATATGAGAGCCATATGTCAACGGGCAATGAACGTATTCTTTCATGACTCCCAAACAAAAGAGATTAGCTTCTTGATTGATCGATTCATTAGATCAAAGAGTTGATGTGGTTGGTACAAAGGGGTTAATAGAAGTGTGAGATAGGACATCACAATGAGGAGAGTGGAGTAGTATCTTCACTAGCTGGAAGGAATAAGTCTGTCCAAACAGCATTTGAAGAACAAACAAGAAAATCAAGGTTTAAAATCTCGAAATTTGAGTTATAGGGTCGGTCTCCATAGTTTTTTATTCAAATCATCTTGAAATCATCTAGGACTCAATCAAACCACGCTAATTTGATCAAAATAAGCATATGCAGAATTGGATTTGGGGTTATCGAGATCTGTATAAATTAATTTCCAGTCAAAATGACAGACTCCGATTCAAGTTCTAAACCATGATTAAGATGCAACATTGAGAATTATGATCTACCATTGTATGGATGGATCTCACGTAAAGAATGCTTTCAAGTATAGTTTCAACTTCTATAAGCGAAACCTCTCCCACCCCCACCCCCACCCCCAAATAAAAGAAAGAACCTTCAAAACAGACAAACTAATTAAATTTTGCTAAACTGAAATTATCAAACCAAGAAAAACTAGAACGAGAAGACAATATGGCATGCTTCCACAACCATAATTAATATGTTCACTGATAGAAAAAAAAAATCAAAAATTTTAAATTTAAGGAGAAAGATAGACACATAAGTCAACCATTGCATAATGATAAAAAAAAAATATCATTATATATAATAATTAATTTATATGTCTAACGACTAACTCTCTTTTCAAATTCAATTTTTTTTTTAAATTTGCTTTTCTTTCTATTCGTTACTTGGGACCAAACTAAGCCTGCTTAGAAAAAGGAAAAGAAAAAAGGGGAAGAAGGGAATTGTATTAAGGGGGAAGTGTATTAAGGGGAGTGGGGAGTGGGGAGTGGGGAGTGGGGAGTGGGGGGGGGGAGGTTTGTTTTTTGGGATATCAACGTGGGTAGCGACTTATCTTTTGTTGTCTTCTTCCCGTAAGATGAACTTTCAAAGAGCCTTCCCCTTGTCAACCTCCTTAGAATCAAACAAATGGCAGCATCATGTGGGCTTTCAAAGACCAATATAGGTATAGTTGTAATCAAGGAGGAACCTTCCTAGAAACTTCTCGTTGTCAATTTACTTAGAATAATATAAAGCATAAAAGGGACTACAGGTCATCCCATCCATATGCATAAATCAAGTGAAAGGGAAAGGGAAAGCATCTTCGCAATAAATATGTAACCTTACTATTAGCATCTCCTAAAATATCTTTAATTTGATTTATTTATTTAATTTTTTCTTAAAATGTTTTTATAGAAAAATGTGGCCTCTGCATGTGCACAGAGCCAACAGGAGCATATGAAAAAACATTACCAAAAAAATCATTTTGCATGTCATGGCGTGGAGTGACCATTTTACCCTTCCACGTATTTAGAGACTAGACACTGGAGTAATGCTTCCAGAGAAAGCACTTTTTTTTTTAATAAAAAATAAAAATATATTAAAAATAAAATAAAATAGATTATCCATTACATCATTTCAAGCTTTGATGCTTTTTTTTTACTTTCACATTATTGGTTTAGGCTACTAATCAGAAATTCACCACTATTTTGGTGCATAGACTTCGAAAGGCAATTGAACATCTTTCAATTTAGATAGAGGATGCTCCTTGTTGTCATGAAAGTGGTAATTCTTGGAAGCTAATTGTAATAATCTTCTGATTCTCCTTTTTTTCATTCTCAAAGTTCTTTAAATTAGGTATAATTTTTTTCCATTATGTCACTAGCAAGAACTGTTTTAAGTCAGTTCAACCTATTCAGGTTGAAATTTGACACCCCTACTCATAGGTATCCAATAGTCAGATTACACTTTGATCCTTTTATGTGATAGAAATCGGTGTTCAATAAAATATTCTCATACCTGATCTGCCAATCAAAGAAACTTTTGAAATATATATTTAAAAAAAGAAAAGGAAAATTAATGATCCCAAATAAAATTTGACTTCCGAGCAATTAAGATCATTTCTTAGATATCCACAGGATCGAAACTGTTATATTATCATTCCATGTGACAACTTGATGATGTTCTAAAGATACTACCTAGACCTGCCGGCTTTTGCTTAAAGTTATGATAAAATTATTAAATTAGTTAACAAGAGATAGCAGTAGACAGTAGTACAATATTCTAGCTAACCAGGAAGCATCAAAAGATAATCAACGTTAAAATTTCCCCATGAAAAAATAAGAGCACAATTAAAAGATCCAAAATTTGAAAGAAAATCAATATTTCAATTTATCAAGCTTTGAGAGTAAAGTACGTACAGTTTTTCAACTTAAGTATTTGAAAATGTATTTGAGAAAATAAAAAAAAAACTATTTTAAATAGAGTGACAATTTATTTCTTTGGATATTTCATATATAAGCTTCTAATCATATAGGACAAATTAAATCTTTCTTCTAAAAAAAAAAAATATAAGGCTACATTTGGTGGTCATTCAGTTTCAAAAACGACGTTTCGTATGAAAAACAGAAGTTTTAGTTTCTATGCCAAAGTACCTTTTTAAAACAAAAGAAATGGTCTTTGGTGAACCTGGTTCAGGAACGATTACCCTAGTTGTTCATTTTTTTTTATATTTGGAACGAAACTAAAATGATGAAACAAGGTTTTGTCATTCCATTATTTTGTGTTTCTAGCGTTTTTCTTTTCCCTTTTCGTTCAAAAAAATCGAAAAACACCAAGTTGACACCAAACTCTTTATTTCGTTTTTCTGTACCCATAGAATGAAAAAAAACTTCAGAAACGTTATTATGGATGACTGCCAAACGCAGCCTAAGAAAAGTGTTTGACATAGTTCTTTTCTTTTTTTCATTTAGTTTTGACTAAAAGTATACATATTTTATAGGAGAGGGTTCCCTAAATAGAAGAGCACACTAATGAGATGCAATGAAATAATTTCATATATATAACACTCATTACATATGAGAAGGATAGAAAAAGAGATCGGAGAGAGTGATAGCATATCCTCCTCTAACCACTCAAGAGAACATTTCACCCTATATTTTATTTGTTAGCCTCATAATTCTTGCTTTCACTCTATATTTTAGCCTTTTGGGCACTTGTAGTTGTCTTAGTGGGACGGGTCATATCTGCTTGATAAACCCACCCCCCGAAAGAAATCTATTTGATAATGTTGGGTAATTGTATTATAATTTCTTTCAAAAATAAAACAAATTGCAATACAAACCTTTTGGGAACTTGTAGTTGTCTCAGTGGGACGGGTCATAACTGCTTGATAAACCCACCCCCCCGAAAGAAATCTATTTGATAATGTTGGGTAATTGTATTACAATTTCTTACAAAAATAAAACAAATTGCAATACAAAGCTTTTGCAGTAGAAACTACTATGATTTGTAGTAGTGATCCTTGACTGAAATGAGACGGGGATAGACTTCAAATAGATGTTGAATCACCACCACAAC
Organism: Macadamia integrifolia; assembly: GCF_013358625.1. Lineage (NCBI taxonomy): Eukaryota > Viridiplantae > Streptophyta > Magnoliopsida > Proteales > Proteaceae > Macadamia > Macadamia integrifolia. The sequence goes on from NC_056562.1 coordinate 18,155,585, forward strand.
AACTGAAGAAGCTTCGATCAGAATTGAAGTTGAGTCACACTTGCAGTACTGCCTTTAAGGTAATTGATGCCCTCTACTGCCAAGAGTTGTTCTGCATCTCTACCTCCAAGATAAAACAACATTTCACTAGAAGATGAGACAGTTCTTCTAGTCCCTTCAAGGAGCAAAAAGCTACAGCACAGTAGCCCCCTCTAACCTTACACAAGACTTAGAGAAAATAGAAGAAAGAGAAAGACTTGTATGATTGCAAAGAGTAAAAGTAGATGGAGTGTCAATGTCACACCCCGTTCACACAGAACCGGGCCAGTGACCGGGTTAACACCGGTTAACCCAAACCTGCCAGGATCATCTGATACAGTATTCCACCACAGCATACACACAATTAAGAAAGAGCTTATCAGTTCAGCGGAAGATTTGGTTTACCTGTGAATAATCCCATAATACTTGATACTCGAATTGTGATACAATAGTTAAATACATGTGGGCCCGAAGGCATGATATTTACACAATAAGAGTACAACTCACATATCAAGTACATAAAAGAGATCATCAAAAATCAGAATATACAGCTCGGCTCGGTATCAAAGCTTAGAGCTCAGCTCGGTACCAAAGGTTGAGCCCAGCTCGGCATCACAAGGTAGAGCTCAGCTCGGCATCAAAAGTGGAGCTCAACTCGGCATCAGAATTGCAGTCCCACAGCACAACTCTCACACGAGCAATCAGTGCTGTGCTCTAACTCCTCAGGGGCCCACCAGTCCTCTTCAGAGAACTCAACCGTGGGACCTGCCTGTGCTCATCTGGTTGATGACCTACAAAATCATCTAAAAGAGGTGCACACGTGGGATGAGCTCACTAGCTCAGTAAGTGGAAAGATGGACCACACAATAGTCCACACAACAATTCACAACCATATGCACTACATGCTATGCAATACATTTTAAATCACATCCACTTAAGCAATATTACTAAGTCTTTGGTTTAGTGCTACTATAACCACAGTGCGCGTATGCTCCGGGTACGAGCCGTGAACTCCATCCCCCGATACGCCCATAGGGCTATCGGAGAAGGCCCACCGTGAGTACTCGAAAAAATAAAAACATGCCGACCACCAGCTCTCAACATAAAGTAAATGACTGAAAATTAAAGGTGCTAACTCTAGCAATTTAAAAGCAGTACGATTGGCCCTCTTGAATATACCACCGGGGTTACCGACTGTCCTAATGACTAGTCGGGCGTAATGTCTAACCGCCACAGTGACCCAACAACCGTGACCACTGCTTCCCCCCAAATGGTAACCCAACATCTTAACCCCTGCTGGGAAGGGTCGTAGCACGGGTAGATGATAATCCTAAACCACATGCTCCTACATGACAATAGTACGATTGCATAGTGCCACCGCGTCCCATACCATGGGCCACCCATGCACTCGTTTCTAAGTCGACTACAACATCTAGTCTATTAATGCATCATGCACAATGATGTCCACACTCATCACAGAAGCATATTATCACTTGGCATTTAGAAAATAAATACAACACCCATGCATAACCATGTGAGGATGACTAATCTACATAGCATTTTTATGATGACATGGATAGACTAGATATGATTAAATGAATGCTAAAAAATGCCTTAAAATAAGACCAAACGTCCTCTCCCCACTTACCTGTAGTGTACAAGGACTCACGCTCGGTACGGGTGACATTCGGTGCGAGAAGCGTGGGATTTGGTGAACCTATCATGAGTGAGCGGGGTTAGTATTTCACTATTTTGGGATCAAGGTTAACACGATCAAATGACCAGATCATGTTTAGAATCCTAAAAGAAGGTCACACGTCCGATTTGGGTCCAATCGGACGTAAAAATCACATTCGGAGCCTCTCGGGTGGGTCGGACAGCCCACCTGTCTGACCCACCGGTCAGACCCACTGATCCTGACCGACGGGTAGGTCAGCCCATCGGTCGGCCCATCGGTTTGGCCCACCGGTTGGGCCCGAAGGCCTTGCTAAGACCGACGGGCAGGGTGGCCCTCCGGTTGGCCTGCCGGTCTGGCCCGCCGATTGGGCCTGAAGGCCCTGCCCTCTCAGGCTGGTGCCCACAGGCGGGCCAAATGGCCCACCGGTCTTGGCCCATCGGTCTTGGTGAAAAACTGTTGTTTCTTCCCAAACTTCTCCCAACCTTTGGGATTCAGATGGGGCTTTTCCAAATCCATTATCCACACATTCACGGTCTCATAAGATGGTTCTAAGCTAGATCTAGGTTAGATTTAAGGAATAGGAAGCCATCTTACCTTCTTTGCTCAAGAACACCTTCAAAACCCCAAAATCACTTCAAATCAACAATGCTTCTCCCACCTTGTAAATACTTCTTCAAATCCTTCAAAATCAACACATAGATCATCTATTAAACCTTAGATTCATCATCTCAAGGGGGATTTACAAGATCTCAAGAAACCCTACCCAAGTCAAGGGTTTTACTTGGGTATGGTGAAGGTTTATGGAACCTAGCCTTTGCTCACCTCTAAACGTAGATCTAGTGTTGGAGATCACTCTTCCGGCGTCGGAATGGAAAGATCAAGCCTCGGCGCCGCTGAATCCATCTCTTTTTCCTCTTCCTTCTCTTCTCTTCTTCTTCCCTTTCTTTTCTCTCTCCTCTTTACTCTTCTCACCAATGTCCGAGTGTCATAAATAAGAAAAGAAAAGAAAATCATAAATGCTATATATACTTCTTAAACAACTAAGTAATTCACATGGGTGGGTCACTCAGGTGGGTGGATGCGCCACCATTCCGCCCACCTGAGGGCCAAAACTTGGGATTTTGACAGAATTCGACCCTCGGCATGAATCTCACTCTTGGTATACGATGTAATACACGTATGCGCCTTAATATACGGCTACATACCTACTTTATCCATACATGGCCTTATGATAGGTGCATGTACACGGCTTGGGTACACCCGTCTCTTCTGGCACTGGCTCGGACTTATCGGGCCAGCCGGTGTTTAGGGTCACTCTTGCCATCATAATCCATAAGGAACCCGCCTTAACTCTCTCCGGTTCAGGTCCTGCATGGTTAAACCGGGTCAACCAGGTAATCAGACCGGGTTTAAGAAGTAGGGTATTACAGTCAATGTGTGAATGTGTGTCTCTGCAAGGTATTTGGTTGGATTTATATAGACCCAAAACCAACCCTTGCACCCTCTTGGATTCCCCAAGAGTAACCTCCAACTAATGGCAAGTTGATTGGAGAATAATGTCATATGGACATGAATTAATTTCAATAAATTGAATTAATTACAATCAATTCCTTATCCTACCTCCCCACTCATGATAATGACCATGAATGAAATTTAGAGCTCTTGTAGGGTGTTATTGACCATTTTCTAGCCCACCTCCGCACTCATGGTAGTGACCATGAATGGACTTTAGGGCATCCACATTATGACATTAACCATTTACCTCCATTTGGCAATAACCTATGGCATGAATTAAAAATTAATTTTATAAATGAAATTAATCCTAATCAATTCTCTTTTCCCACCTCTCCACTCATGGTTATGGCCATAAATGGAGTTTAGGGCACCCATAGGGTGTTATTGACCCTTTTTCCACTACCTTGACCCTAAGGGTCTCACACCATTACAAGTCATAAAACATATAAAAGAAAAACATCATCTTGAAATTTAATTATAATAAAATAAATATGAATTCTAACAATCCCCCATAAGTTTCAAATGACATAAATGACACATCTACTGTGACTGTATTAGACACTATAGGACGCATCGTTGTAGGTGTCTTTCGGACTTGAACCTACACTAGGTCTAATGAGTCACGTTACAGAATACGGGTAGAGTCAGACTCCTTGAATCTTTCCTCATTAGTGTAGCTGACCGATCCATCAACCACATCCTATAAGTCGATTTTTTTGAGCTACCCATCATATAATTTCTTTGAACTTTTGAATTGGCCATGTCCTTTATCTTGGACTCATGAATGTTTAGAAAACTTACCTATAAGTTCTCAATGGTGGCAGCCACACCCCCTACATCCACTTAGGTTAGTCCCCGATGTGCACCACAATTAACATACCCCTACATTTCCTCGAATTGGACTAATTAAGAGCTTTACCATTCAACCTTTCTCCTTGTGGTGGTACTACTATCACCATCTACATCTTGAAATGAATACTTAAATAAGTAGTAGTACTGAGCTGGTCACTTATGACTTCGTTTGTACTCCTTGAACCTAATTCAGGCATTAAACATCTTCACATAGGTAGGGTGTCCATCACATGACCTAAGAATTAGGCATCAACCCCATTCTTATAGATGCACTACACAAGTTCTTAATAGACATGGGCTTTGTAAACATATCAGCTTGGTTACTTTCTGACTTCACATAATCGATAGCTATCATTCTTTCATCTATGTACTGTCTCACAAGATTGTGTCTTAGGCGTATATGTCTCCTTTTACCATTGTATATCTAGTTCTTGGCTAGATGTATAGCCGCTTGATTATCATAATGTAGTGATATCGATGGCATCGGTTTTTACCACAATGGAATACCCGTCATTAAGTTTCTAAGCCATTTGGCTTCCATTCCCGCCTTTTCTAAGGCTATGAACTCAGCTTTCATAGTAGAGCCTGTCCCACAAGATTGTTTTGTAGACTTCCATGAGATGGCACTGCCTGCTAGTGTAAATACATACCCACTGGTAGTTAAGGACTCGTTTGTATCTGAGATCCAATTTGCATCACAGTACCCTTCCAACACCGCTGGTTTTCCACTATAGTGCAAACTATAGTTTATAGTGCCTTTTAGGTACCTCAGCAACCTATCAATCGCACTCCAATGCTCCTTACTTGGATTGTGAGTATATTGACTCAACTTTCCTACCGCAAAGGCAATATTAGGAGGCATACAATTCATAAAATATGTGACTGAACCAATAATTTGAGCATACCTTTTTTGATTCACCAGTTCACCCAAGTTTCTTTTCAAATGACATCTCATTTCAAAAGGTATTTTAACCGCTGAAACTTCATGGTACCCATACTTTTTAAGTATATTTTCTATATAATGGGCTTGGGATAGTGAAATATTATTCTCTTGCTTGATGATCTTGATCCCAAGGATCATATCAACCTCTCCTAAGTCTTTTGTGTTAAAACTAGACTTCAAAAGTTTCTTAGTTTGACTCACTATTTCTAATTTTGTTCTCATTATCAACATATCATCTACATTTAGTAGTATGAATATGCCCTTACCACCATGAAACCTGTTATATAAGCACCTTTCAGCGTCATTCACAACGAAACCATTTGAAATTAGAATTTTGTTTAATTTTTCATGCCATTGCTTTGGCGTCTGCTTTAATCCATATAAAGATTTCCGAAGCTTACAAACTTTTTACTCTTGTCCATTTACAACACAACCTTTTGATTGCTTTATGTAAATTTTCTGCTCTAAGTCCCCATTTAGAAATACCGTTTTCACATCCATTTGATGGATGACCAGGTTATGTATTGATGCCAATGCTAACATAACCCTTACTGTGGCGATTCTAGAGACTAGGGCAAATGTGCCAAAGTAATCAATGTCAGGCTTTTGCCTAAATTCCTTGACTACAAGTCTAGCCTTGAAACATGTAGGTACCATGGACCTCCACCCTGGGATCGCAATATGGCGTGTAACGCGTGTACATACACTAGGGTTCGACCCTAATGAGATGAAATAGTATCCCCTGGTCATCAAAAGCCAAAGGGGGATACACGTTATGGGTAAAAAGGAGTCGCCACCTAGAAAGGGTCTAGGACCCATAAATGCCTCCCACAATCAAGGGAGAGAGACTAATGACTTTGATGGATAAAGCTGGTTTGCACCAAGATTCTAGACAAGTGTCAAGTGACAGACTGGGAAGGTGTTAGGCACCCAGTCTGCCCGACCCTAAGGCCGGTCTCTTTTTGTTTGACCAAAGTTTGTTTGTACCCTACTAACTAGTCCTAAATCTAGGTCACTGAAAATCCTAAACTAGGTATCTAAGCATGACATGTGAAAACCCTAAACCAAATGTCTAAGTTATGCTAGATAGGTTATGATGCAAATAATGAAATGATTACGCTAATTAAATAAGCCTAAATGATTTAATTAATGTATTATGAGTCTTAGATTAAGCTAATTAAATAAGCCTAAACCTAGGATTAGTTTAACAACTTATGAAACCCTAAATTAAACTAATTTGATTAATTGAGCCTGACCTAGATGGATGATCAATGAATTTGTGAGATCCTAAATTGAATTAATTAAAATGATTAAACCCAATCCCTAGTAATTTGAAATAAATTATTACAATCCTACTTAATCTAATTGGTAAAAATATTTATAAATTAAATGAGACCTAATTAATTTATAAAAGTGAAACGGATTAATTACATTAAATGAATGCAAACTGAAATTAATTAAACATAATTAATCTAAACAAATCAATTATTAATAAATTAGAAATTAATTTATTAAATTGGATAAGCTAGTTCTAAACTGTAATTAGGAGAAGAAAAATACCTTAAACCGGCTTTAATCAAGAAACAAGGGGAGATAACCCTTGTGCTTCAAGCCCCCAAATCGAACCGAACCGAACCGGACAAGATCTCCCAGCTCAAGGAAGGATTAATGTATTAAACTTTTAAACTTGGAGAATATTTGATTTTAGAGGGAAGAAGTTAGCCAAAAACCTTAATGGGGCCATCCTCTCTCCCAAATTCTCAATTTTTCTCCTCCCCTTTGGAAGAGAGGAAGGGCTATTCTTATAGCCTTGGGACTTGGGACAATTCTCTCATATTTCCGATGTGGGACTAAAAAACTAGAGAGAATTGTCCAAAAAGGCTTGCTTTTGGACAAAGGGGTTTGGGCGCCATGTGGCACACTTTGGTTGCTCGGAATGGAATCTGATACCGAACTTTGGAGTCAACTTTCGGGGGTCATATCTTTCAAACCGTTTGTCAGAATTTGACATGTAATATGTCGTTAGAAAGCTCAGTTCGAGCACTATCCAATGATGTGAGACAAGACTGTAGTCTCAATCGGGAACCGTTACGAAAATATGCATAAAGTAGGGACCCGAATCATATAATGAAAGAGAGAATCGGGCGTTGATTCGCATAGTTCTCGCATCAAAGTGTAATGTCCGACTTGAGGGGACAAACAACAATAATCCACAACATCAAATTCTAATTTTTGAAAACATTTTCTCTTGAAAGTTTATAGGAAAATATGGTCATTTTCTACTCTAAGTTTGAAAATTCTTCAAGTCTAAAATCTCCAACATGTAATCCTTCATATTGTCATCATTGCCGGAGGGTGACAAAATTCGGTGTCTACAGATTGCCCCTCTTTGACCGAGACCTGTGTAACGGTCGAAAGGTAAAAAAAAGAACACACCATTTTGTCACCAAGAGCAATGTACTGCCAACATCCGGCTCAAGGATGGTGGAGGTGCAAATACAAAATGAGCGATAAGACCAAAGGTAGGAAATGTCGATCGATAACACATGCGAAATCAGGTAGCATGTGGATGCTACTATAATTGAAAACCTACCATGGTTGGTCAATATAGAGGTAATGCCCACACTGTGTGACGCCGAAAATTTGAGTTTCTAGCCGCATGGCTTTCAACTTTGGGATTCTCTGCAGGGGTGATTGTCCTCGCACAGCGGTGCTCAGCTGGGGTCAACAACGATGCTCGATTGTGATCCTAAGGACTCTCAAAAAGTTGGTGTGGATAGTCCGTATTGGCAATCGTGCAAGACTATGAACCTTGGGATTCTCTGCAGGGGATGATCATCCTTGCATAGCGGTGCTCAACTGGGATCAACAACGGTGCTCGGTTGTGATCCTAAGGATTCTCAAAAAGTTGGTGCGGATAGTCCGTACTGGCAGTCGTGTAAAACTATGAACCTTGGGATTCTCTACAGGGGATGATCGTCCTCACACAGCGGTGCTCAGCTGGGATCAACAACGGTGCTCGTTTGTGATCCTAAGGATTCTCAAAAACTTGGTGTGGATAGTCCTTGAGCAACGGTGCTCAGCTGGGATTGATAGCAGTGCTCAGCTATGATCCTAAGGATTCTCGACAAATTGGTATGGATAGTCCACCTTGGTAGTCATGCACAACTATAAACCTTGGGATTCTCTGTAGGGGATGATCATCCTCGCACAACGGTGCTCAGCTGGGATAAAAAACGGTGCTCGGTTGTGATCCTGAGGATTCTCACGAAATTGGTGCCAACGATGTGTTTGGTTGTGCACCTGCATTGGAATTAGCAAAGGAAAACTTGGGAGATTCTGGATCTCAAATACCTGAATAGGGACATGAAGCTTAGCAAAGTTAGCAACAAACAGCTGCATTGAATTTAAGAGATTGCAATGGTGTTCGAGACGCCATCACATGCCGAATCCACGAGAGGTCTAGATCTGAAAGCCAAGGGGCTTGGAAAGAGCACCATCATATGAAGGTTAGTGGTTAGTAAAAACACACAAAGCCCATATGTTCATGAAGGAGAATGTTGCTAGTAGATAGATCATCGTAAAGGACAAAGTCTTTTCATTAAAAGAAAAAAAAAATGGCACCACGGTTCTACAATTTTTGAAAAGCAGAAAGGTGGGGAACGACTCCTCAGTAAACGCTGCCTAGACCAAAAGATCTTCAATTTAACAACCTTAACCTAGGTGAGCCAAATAGTTCCACGAGGCTGCAATGGAATTCACCAAACCTTCTGTTAAAGCCTCTATGATAGGCGTGGTACCCACATCCCCTAGAGCACCCTGAGGTAAACCGAATTGACGCATGAAGCGAGCCGGTATGTAGAAGGAAGTATGGGATATGCCTAACAACCTGACATAGTCACAGCCAGAAGTGTGGAAAACAGGGTTCCGAACTGACCACCAATGGACTTCCCACCTGATGCTTCGCTCCGTGAGGGCTCCCAGTCACTCAGGCCAATTTGTTGCATCGTGGTAGTTAAAGGTCTGAATTTGCTTGAAATACTGAAATGGTTCCAAATGAGCTGTAACCAAGGGTTGGACCAAATGAAGGCGCTCAACTAACTATACCTGGAGGAGGGCGAAGCACCCATTAAAGTCACTAGTGCGAAAATTTCGATGACCTGTCATAATATCAAGTCCTCTCAAAGTCTCTGCCAAAACAGTAGGGATAATGTCGCAACCTTGTCTCAACTGCCAGATGACGTTGATGATAACGGGTAAGCCTCCACACTTGGGGGAATGCAACAGATAACGAGCGATCATGCAAAAAAGGAAAGCATTCCTTCGATGCACCCTAAAGCTTTCCGTATTTGATCGAAGTGGGGCAAACTCCTGGATAACAGCAGAAAGATTGATTCAATCACTTGCCATGAATCGCCTTGCCTCTTTAGCACTCCAACCGAAAAATTCTCGAATTTCAATCGAGCTAACGGGTTGCAGTTTTGGGCGAAAAACATCTCCCCGATGATTGTAAACAAGACAAGCTCAAAATTCTTCCAGAGTAGGGCAAATTTCCACAGATTCGAATCGAAAAACATGAAATTCTCGGATCCAGAAACGAGATGCCTCATGTATCAAAGCACGACATGGACTGATGCGCTGGAGCTGAAAGAGTGCATGAAGGTGCACTTCTTCAAGGACTTCAGGGTCATCGCCCCTCATTGCTACCATCCATCGGTGGAAAGCAATATCCATGATAATAATAGGAGCAACAAAACACAACTCGGATTTCCTGGGTACATAAAATGTCAGTTAAGGGAAGGACAAATTTACAGGAAAATATCATATGACACATCCACCAAAGTAAACTGATTTTTTTTTTTTTTTTTTTGCAAAAGGTAAGAACCCTTTGAGCCAATTTAGGAAATGTAAGATTGGTCTCTCAGATGACTACGATCATGTCTAGGCCCAAACCCTAAACTAAAACAAATATTAAAACACATGTACGGAAGGAAACTAACCCGATGGTTCTGCCACGGGTAGAGTACGGATACTACTTGGGATAGCGACCTCACGAGAGGATCACGGTGACTAAAGAAAAAAAATTAAGCTGAAAGAGGGGCTATTGAAAACTCTTGGGAACCGTCGAATAGGAGAACGGTAGATGGAGTCTTCGAGCCAGATCAAGACAATTATTTGCAAGGATGACGAGTTCACGAGAGAAATCACGTCAATCAAAATAGTCATTTTTAAAAAAGGACTAAAGATGAAAACTCTTTGGAATCCATCGAATTTGAGAGACGGTGGGTAGAGTTCTTAGTCGGACTCGATCACCTCCTAATGATAAGAGTAGCGAGAAACCATTTGTCTAAAAGGGGAAAGGGATAGCTAAAAATGGAAAATTAGGTCCAACCCGCTATGAGGTGTGGCGGAAATATAACCAAGCTCAATTTTGACTTTCAAGCTGCCTACGTATCCTAAAAATTTAGGAATCAGGTCGAGCGTAGTTCATGCCTCAAAGGCAGTTTTCCTTCATTGCATTCCCTTTTTTCTTTTTTCCTTTTTTTTTCTTTTTTTTTTTCTGAATGTGGAGGCTAAACATAATACTTTTACAGCTGATCTAAGTTGGTCAGGTACTGCAGTTCTTGACCATCAAGATCTACAAGGCGTATTGCCTTCCCCGGGAGGATTTCCTTCACCGCAAAAGGGCCACTACAGTTTGGCCTAAACTTGCCCCTTGGGTCATAAATGGGTGCTCTCTGCTCCTTTAAAACCAAATCTCCAACTTCCAAGGAACGTGGGTGGACTTTTCTGTTGAAAGCCCTTGCAACTCGCAGTTGATACTTCTTCATGTTGTCCATTGCCTTCATCCTTTTTTCATCAATGAGGTTCAACTCCTCGTACCTTGACTTGAGCCAATCCACTTTTGGAATCTGACTCTCCATAAGAATTCTAAGAGAGGGGACCTCTAGCTCAACCAAGAGGACTGCTTCCATCCCGTATACTAAAGAGTACGGAGTTACCCCAGTTGGTGTTCTAATAGAAGTCCGATAAGCCTATAAGGCATAAGGTAATTTGTCAGCCCAATCATTGTTCCTATCAGCCATCTTCTGGAGTATGACCTTTATGTTTTTGTTTGCCGCTTCAACCACTCCATTGGTTTGAGGGCGATAAGGAGAAGACCTGTGCCTTGCAATCCTGAATTGGTCACACAACTCCTGTGCCTTGCCCCTAAAATGTTGACCTTGGTCAGAAATCACCTCATGGGGCATCCCATGTCGGCAAATGATATGTTCTTGCAAAAATTTGGCTACCTTTGCCACTGTGAGTTTTGCGTATGACTGAGCCTCTACCCATTTGGTGAAGTAATCAATAGCTACCAACACAAACTCGTGCCCGTTCGAAGCTTTGGGGTTAATTTTTCCGATCACATCGATACCCCAAGTGGAAAAAGGCCACGGAGAACTCAGCGTGTGCAATTCTGTTGGGGGCACATGGATGAGGTTGGCAAAAATCTGACATTTATGGCACTTCATCACAAATTCTGTGCAATCGGCTTCTAGTGTATTCCAAAAATATCCTAAGCGGAGAATTTTCTTGGCCAACATACGGGCATTCATGTGAGGGCCACAAATTCCCTGATGTACTTGCTCTAAGATTGTCTGTGCTTGATCTTCATCCACGCACACCAGTTGTACACCATCAAAAGAACGCTTGTATAAAATATCTTCATGTAATATGAATTGGGTGGCATAACGCGTCAGGAACCTTTTATCTCCTTGGGTAGCATCTGCAGGGTACTTCCTCTCTCTGAAAAAATCCACAATATGGGCAAACCAAGGCCTGCCATCTACTTTCAGGGCATTGACACAGCCTTGATGTGAAGGATGATCTCTCCGATCTATAATGAATGGTTGTATTTGCTCACCCGGACTAAAATCAACCATCGATGCGAGAGTAGCCAAAGCATCGGCAAACCTGTTATTGTCCCTCTGGAAATAGTCAAAACTAATTTCTGTGAACTGCTTCATTAAAGACTCTACACACCCTTGGTATGGTTTTAACTTTTCCTCCTTTGTTTTCCACTTACCTTGGACTTGGCATATGACAATCGACAAATCTCCGTGTACTTCTAATCTTTTAACCCCAATAGAGATAGCTGCTTTCAATCCCATGAGGCAAGCTTCATACTCGGCCATGTTGTTGGTGCACTCGAAGTCCAACCTATATGCCATGGGCATGTTCAACCCTTCCGGAGTTATAAATAGAACTCCGACTCCGCAACCTTTGTGATTGGCGGCTCCATCAAAGAACATTTGCCAAATGCCAACCTCATTTTCAACCTCAACAGAAACTACATCTTCGTCTGGAAATATGTCATTCAAAGGCCTCGTATCAACAACTGGATATGCGGATAGATGTTCAGCGATGACACTACCGTTGATGGACTTCTAGGTGACATACACAATGTCGAGCTCCGCTAAGAGTAATAACCAACGTGCTAATCTGCCCGTCAACGCGGGTTTCTCAAAAAGATACTTGATGGGATCCATTTTGGATACCAAAAAGACTGAATAGGTCAACATGTAATGTCTCAACCTCCTTGTTGCCCAAACCAAAGCTGCACAAGTCTTCTCCAGGGTTGTGTACCTTGTCTCACAGTTTGTGAACTTCTTACTAAGGTAATAAATTGCTTGCTCTGTACGCCCATCTGGACCATGCTGAGCCACCATCGATCCCATGGAGGTTTCTAATACAGAGAGATACAACAACAATGGCCTTCTGGGAGTAGGGGGAATGAGGATTGGTGGGTTTACCAGGTAGCTCTTGATGTGATCAAAAGCCAATTGGCATTGAGGATTCCACCTCTTAGGTTGATCCTTTTTCAGTAATTTGAAGATCGATTCACATATAGCTGTTAGTTGAGAAATGAACCGACTAATGTATTGGATCCTTCCTAAAAACCCTCGAATTTCCTTCTCCGTTTGAGGAGGTGGCATTTCTGTTATTGCTTTGATTTTGGATGGGTCAATCTCAATGCCTCTCTCACTTACCATGAACCCCAAAAGCATGCCACCTGTCACCCCAAATACACATTTTTGCGGGTTCAGTCTCAGTTTGAATTCCTTGATCCTCTCAAAGAAAACCCTCAAAGCCTTTAAGTGCCCTTCTCGATTAATCAACTTGACAATCATGTCATCTACGTACACCTCCACTTCTTTGTGTATCAAATCATGCAAGATAGTGGTGGCGGCCCTTTGGTAGGTAGCACCTGCATTCTTCAAACCAAAAGGCATCATCTTGTATCTATAAGTGCCCCAATCCGTAGTGAAAGACGTCTTGTCTTCATCTTTGAGATTCATTTGGATCTGATTGTAACCAGAAAACCCATCCATGAATGATAGAAGCGCATGCCCCGCAGTATTATCCACTAAAAGATCGATGTGTGGTAAGGGAAAATTATCTTTGGGGCTCGCCCTATTAATGTCCCTATAATCCACACATACCCTGATCTGACCATCCTTCTTTGGTACAACTACGACATTTGCCAACCATTCAGTATACCTCGTCACCTCAATGAACCCTACACTAAGTTGCTTGGCAATCTCCTCTTTTACCATCAGAGCCCAATCCGGACGCATGCGCCGAATCTTTTGTTGGAACGGCTTTGCATCAGAGAAAAGAGGGAGATCATGTTAAACTATGCTGGCATCAATACCGGGCATATTGGCGTATGACCAAGCAAACACCTCCTCAAATTCTTTTAAGAGCTCGATTAATTGGGTTGTCTCTTGCTCATCAAGGGACATGCCAAGTCTAACCTCCTGGGGATCATGTTCTAACCCCAAATTTATCAATCTAAAATCCTCACAAACAGGTTTGGCCTTCTTTTCCTTTAAAGCTTTTAATGATTTGAGAAATTCAGGCGATGGGTCATTGCAACATTCATCATCAGGAGTTGGAGGGGATAGGGAAGAGGAAGAAGCAATATACTCGGAAGGATTCATTTCATTAATAACTGGGACAATTACATCAGACTTAGCTCCGACTAGAACCGACACTGCATAAGTGGAAATACCTTCTCCGACATGGAGAGAAACAGAACGAGAAACAACTAGTGGACTGCCTACAAACTTAAAGGACTTAGGCCCAGACATGGCCGACTCTTCAGGTACAAATTTCAGCTCCTCAGGGTAAACAAACTCATCCAAACAGCTCCAGTTAAGAATGACACCCTCAGCACGATGAATCAACAAGTGGGGTGAAGGTGTCTCAGATTCATTGGTCCCACTAATCATCATAATCTCCTCATCGAAGAGATTGCTAACATCTAGGTCTTCCTCTGTGTGTCCCTGTTGGACCTGTTCAAACTGCTTCAGTGAGTAATGTTCTAACTCTGCCCAATCAATCGCGTAGTCAAAGAAGATCTCAAAGCCTGGTAGCCTCTCCCCTGAAAACACATCTAACCATGGTTCTGGGAATCCACAATAGAAGAAATCCTGCCCTTCTTTGATGAAATAACCATTCAGAGTTTTGAAATAGGGAGTCATATTGACGGTCTTAGATCCATCTTCCATGTTGTTCCACTTCGAAACCTTGACTAGCCCATACTTGACAGTCTTGTTCTGTTGATAACCTACCTCCGTTGCCTTTCCTTCAGAACTTTCCCCGTTGCCAAGCATATGGATCAAATTCTTCCCCTCATTCTTGTATTTCAACCCTTCATATCTCTCGAAATGCAGAAGGATCATTCTGTTTTTGATTCAAAGAGAAGGAAAAAAGAAAGAAAAAAAAAAAAAAGAAGAACATGGAGCCAAAAAAAAAACAAACAATGGAGAGGGAACTGTGTGGGGCGGCTGGGCTCAGTTAAGGAGAAATACATTCATATGGAATCTGTCCATTTTTTGGTTGAGACAGTATAAAAAACAGAAGTGTTAACATGAATGGTTGAACTATCAAAAGCTGCAAAAAGTTCAACCTATAAGCTCCATAGGGAATTTTATATCAAGTAATCATTTCAGCCACAGATGACCAAATAGGTGGGCTTTGATCATAAATTATTATTCAATTTCTTCCATGTTCTGCAGGTTTGGTAGGTATCATATTGCAGAAGTGTTTTTTTCGCTTTTGCCTTTTCATATCCGCCAAGAAGACAGAATTGGAAGCAGAGATAGTTCCGCATAGAGAAGGGAATCAGATACAGAAAATCCACATAACAGTTCATATGTATCCTTAAATTAAGCAGGGTTTGAAAAGAAAATGATATAATCCTCATCAGATTATAAGAGACAAGAAGAGAAAAAATGAATTCAAATAACCAGAGCCATCCAATAATCAGATTTTAAGATTTCAGCAACTGAAGCAGCAGCAGGAAGAAGGAGAAGAAGAAAGGAGGAGAAAGGTGCGGCTGCAGATTCGGTTGCAGCAGCAGGGAAGAAAGAAGAAGAAGAAGAAGAAGAAGAAGAAGAAGAAGAAGAAGAAGAAAGGAGGAGAAAGGTGCGACTGCAGATTCAGTTGCAGCAGCAGGGAAGAAAGAAGAAGAAGAAGAAAGGAGGAGAAGCGGGTTCGGTGGCTGCCGGTTAGGGGTTGCAGCAGCAGCGAAGGAAAAGAGAAGAAGAGAAGAATAGAAGAAGGAGAAGTTGAGTTCGGTTAGGAGGAATAGAAGTAGTAGGAGAAGAAGAAGAAGAAGAAGAAGAAAGAGGGGGGTTCGGTGGCTGCCGGTTAGGGGTTGCAGCAGCAGGGACGGAAAAGAGAAGAAGAGAAGAAGAGAAGAAAGGAGGAGAAAGGTGCGGCTGATTTCCTGCTATAGGGAAAAGAAGAAATAAAGGAAGAAAAGATGGGGGAAGAAATTAGGGCTTGAGATCTTAATCTAAGGGTCTAGATTAAAAGAACAAAAAACAATTTAAAAAAAAAAACTAAACCAAATCAAATTTACATGTTAAATAAAAAAACAATTAAACCTAATTTATCTAAAAAAAATCAATTACCTAAATACCTTTAATTGGACCGGAATAAATCAATTCATATCTAATGAACCGTATTGAACCAAACTGAAATTAATTAAACATAATTAATCTAAACAAATCAATTATTAATAAATTAAAATTTAATTTATTAAATTAGATAAGCTAGTTCTAAACTGTAATTAGGAGAAGAAAAATACCTTAAACCGGCTTTAATCAAGAAACAAGGGGAGATAACCCTTGTGCTTCAAGCCCCCAAATTGAACCGAACTGGACAAGATCTCCCGGCTCAAGGAAGGATTAATGTATTAAACTTTTAAACTTGGAGAATATTTGATTTTAGAGGGAAGAAGTTAGCCAAAAACCTTAATGGGGCCATCCTCTCTCCCAAATTCTCAATTTTTCTCCTCCCCTTTGGAAGAGAGGAAGGGCTATTCTTATAGCCTTGGGACTTGGGACAATTCTCTCATATTTCTGATGTGGGACTAAAAAACTAGAGAGAATTGTCCAAAAATGCTTGTTTTTGGACAAAGGGGTTTGGGCGCCATGTGGCACGCTTTGGTTGCTCGGAATGGAATCTGATACCGAACTTTGGAGTCAACTTTCGGGGGTCATATCTTTCAAACTGTTTGTCAGAATTCGACATGTAATATGTCGTTAGAAAGCTCAGTCCGAGCACTATCCAATGATGTGAGACATGACTATAGTCTCGATCGGGAACCTTTACTAAAATATACATAAAGTAGGGACCCAAATCATATAATGAAAGAGAGAATCGGGCGTCGATTCGCATAGTTCTCGCATCAAAGTGTAATGTCCGACTTGAGGGGACAAACAATAATAATCCACAACATCAAATTCTAATTTTTGAAAACATTTTCTCTTGAAAGTTTATAGGAAAATATGGTCATTTTCTACTCTAAGTTTAAAAATTCTCCAAGTCTAAAATATCCAACATGTAATCCTTCATATTGTCATCATTGCCGGAGGGTGACAAAATTCGGTGTCTACAAAACGATCAAGTGACCCATCACTTTTTAGTTTCTTTCGAAATATCCACTTGGTTTCCAAATTTTTGGAACCATTTGGTAAATTTACCAATTCTCAAGTATTATTCTCCAAGATTGAATCTAGTTCACTCTTGATTGCCTCCTTCCAAAAGCCGGCATCCGATGATGTAATAGCCTCTTTATATGTAAGAGGATCTTTATCTACTAGATAGATAAACCAATCATCATTCTGATATTTTAGGTCTTTTGAGTTACTTGCTCATCCTTAGTTGACTTTCATCACCATTACCCAATTCTTGATTGGTAACCCTTTCATTTGACTCTATTTCCCCATAAGTCAATTGACTATCCTTACTTGTAGGTAAGTTGGACTTAAAGGGAAATATGTTTTCAAAAAACTCAACATCTCTTGATTCTATGACGCTATTTGTTTCAATAACATCATCCATGGCTTTAATCACCATGAACCGGTATGCAGTACTATTTGTAGCATATCCCAAAAACACACAATCACATATTTTTTATCCCAATTTTCTTTTCTTGGTATCCAGTAATAATACCTTAGCCAAACAGCCCCATATCTGCAAGTGTTTTAGACTTAGTTTTCTTCCAAACCATTTCTCAAATGGAATCATACCAGTCTTATTATGTGGGATTCTATTTGACAGATAACATGCCGTTAGCATGGCTTCCCCCCACATATCAAGTAGTACACTCGAACTCAATAACATAGAGTTCATCTTCTCTTTAAGAGATCTATTTTTCCTTTCGGCAACGCCATTGGATTCCGGTTGGTATAGAGCGGTTATCTCATGGATAATTCCATTTTCCTCACAAAACTTTTCAATGTTAAAATACTCAGTCCATCTATCGGTTCTAATTCTTTTAACCTTCTTGTCAAGTTAATTTTCAACTTCCGTTTTGTAAGATATAAACGCCTTTCCGGCCTCATCATTTGATTTGAGTAAATAAATTATGGTATACCTAGAGTGGTCATCTACGAAGGTTATGACATAGTTGTTTCCTCCCCTAGACTCATATGACTTATAGTCACTCAAGTCACTATGGATCAATTTCAAGAGATCATTCTTTCTATCCACAGTTTTATGAGGTTTTTTGGTTAACTTTGCCTCTACACAAGTTGTACACTTGTTCACAGGGGATTCCACCTTATTGGTGATCATGTCTAACTTGCATAGTTTGGTGATATACTTCACACTACTATGACCCAACCTACCATGCCACAAATCGAAAGAATTAGTAGGGACAACAATATAAGCAGAAGAAGTACTAGCTTTCTCAATTACAATATTTTCAACGCTTAGTACAAATAACCACTCACTAAGGTATCCCTTCCCCACAAATACATTGTTCCTAGTGATAACCGCCTTATCACTCTCAAAAGCTAATTTCATTCCTACTTTATTATGTAAAGTAACTGAAGTTAAATTACGCCTAATATCTGGCACATGGAGGACATTGGTGAGAACCATAGTCTTCTCTGAAGTGAGCTTTAATACTACCTTTCCTTTCTTCATAATAGGGGCACTTTGAAAATTTTTCATGAATACCTTTTCGTCTCTCTTACTCATGGAATAAGAAGAGAACATCTTCAGATCACCACAAATATATCTTGTAGCATTGGTATCCAATACCCAATCCTTTGATTTTTCAACCAAATTTACTTCTATGATCATAGTTACAAAGACGTTTGTCTTCAACTAGATTCACATTTTCAGATTTTTTCTTCTTGAATCGGCAATCTTTCTTGAAGTGCCCTGGCTTACCGTATACATAACAAGTGAGTTTCTTCTTCTTAAAATAAGGCTTATCATTACATTGACAGTTTTTCATTTTCTTGTCATGTTTGTTGGTTTATACCAAGTTCGCTTTTAAGCGTTTCTCCCCAAGGGTTTTTTCACCCTTGTCTTTGTTCCGGTTCTTTTTCTTAATTTTGATCCTTACAACCAACTGGTCCAAAGTCAACTCGGTCTTCTTGTGTTTCATTGATAACTTGAAAGCATCCCAAGAAGATGGAAGCCTTTCAATTAAGGCACCGGTCACAAATTCTTCTGGTAGAACCATTTTTTTCCTTTGCTAGCTTTCCAGCCAAGATTTGAAATTGATCAATTTGGTTTGAAATAGTGTCACTATCTTTCATAGTAAAATTTAGAAAGTTAGCTACCAAGTACTTCTTTGAGCCAGCATCCTCAAGAGAGTACTTATTTACCAAAGCATTCCAAATCGAATATACATACTCCAATGAACTATACACATGGTATAGGTTATTGGATAATGCATTCAAGATTCGATTTTTGTATTGGTAATCCGCTTGAATCCAAGCCACCCTTTTGCCCTCCTTTACAAGATCATTACTTTTTTTCTGGCATGGGTTTAGTCAAGGTAAATACCACCCCAATTTGGGCTAATGTAAACAACATCATTTGCCTCCACCGTTTGAAGTTTTGACCTCCAAACTGCTCAATTTTGTCAAATTTAGTGACAATCCTCATCTTACCCAAATCTGGGATAAGATCAATTACTAACGGGATAACATTGGTGGAAATTGAATCAATGGTGGGTAAATGGAGAACCCCCTTACCATTGTGGCTAATATGAACCCCGCCTCCTTGGTTGTTGATTGTACCTTCAATATTAATGTTTCAGGGATCTCCTCCGTTAGTAGTTCCATCTATGACATTGTTGTTCGAAGCATCACCTATAATAGTGATTGAAGGATCATTATTGTTATTGGAGTCATCACCTCTGTTGGGGCTTGTATCTCCAAGATCAGCCATGGAATCTTACAACTATCAATTACCTTAAACTTGTTGGGTAATTGTATTACAATTTCTTAGAAAAATAAAACAAATTGTAATACAAAGCTTTTACAGTAGAAACTACTATAATGTTGTAGTATTAATCCCTGGTTGAAATGAGACGGGGATAGACTTCAAATAGATATTGAATCACCACCACAGCAATTGAAGAAGCTTCGATCAAAATTGAGGTTGAGTCACACTTGTAGTGCTGCCTTTAAGGTAATTGATGCCCTCTACTGCCAAGAGTTGTTCTGCAATTCTACCTCAAAGATAAAACAATTTCCACTAGATGATGAGACAGTTCTTCTAGTCCCTTCTAGGAGTAAAAAGCTACAGCACAGCAACCCCCTCTAACCTTACACAAGACTTAGAGAAAATAGAAGAAAGAAAAACTTGTATGATTGCAAAGAGTAAAAATAGATGGAGTGTAAATGTATGAATGTGTGTATCTGCAAGGTATTTTGTTGGGTTTATATAAACCCAAAATCAACCCTTGCACCCTCTTGAATTCCCCAAGAGTAACCTCCAACTAATGGCAAGTTGATTGGAGAATAACGTCATATGGACATGAATTGAGAATTAATTCAATAAATTGAATTAATCCCAATCAATTCCTTATCCCACCTCCCCACTCATGATAATGGTCAGGAATGAAATTTAGAGCTCTCATAGGGTGTTATTGACCATTTTCTAGCCCACCTCCCCACTCATGGTAGTGACCATGAATGGACTTTAGAGCACCCACATAATGACATTAACCATTTATCTCCATTTGGTAATAACCTACGGCATGAATTACCCAATCAATTCTCTTTGTTCACCTCTCTACTCATGGTTATGGCCATGAATGGAATTTAGGGCACCCATAGGGTGTTGTTGACCCTTTTTCCACTACCTTGACCCTAAGGGTCTCACACCATTATAAGTCATAAAACACATGAAAGAAAAACCTCATCTTGAAACTTAATTATAATAAAATAAATATAAATTCTAACAGATAATGTTTTTAACTACCATATTGGTAAGATTTTTAAGTAAGTTAGGCAATCACTGTGACAAAGTTTCCCTTTTCTCCTTTAAATGTAATTTATTTTACTTTCCTTCAATTCTCTTGAAAAATCTCTTTGCTGCAAAATTTAACAATATTAGAAGCACCAGGATAAGATTGTCAATTTAGAACCGATACCTAATATCAAAAAAAAAAAAATTGAATCTGACCATTAAAAATGGTACCAAATTGAATTGAATAAAAATCAATACTGTTTCGAAATAAAAAATGAATCTCAGTCAGCAAGGTACGGTTTCCATATCTAGGGTAAAATCTCAATACAAATCGAATCATGCCTATTACCTATTCCTTAACCAAGCTGAGTATACATATGTATAATAATTATATATTACGAATTTAGTATATATATTATAAATGTACGATTTATGAAACCGAATAAAAACTTAACCAAATTGGTACAATTTTGATGTTGGAATTGCATTCGAATTCTCAGAACAATGTGGTTCGATTTTGATTTCTCCCTTTTGTCTCTTGCATCATGCGGGAGGGAAAAATAAAACAGTCCATCCTTAGTAGCTTTGGGACCAATAATATATGGTAGCGAGGGCATAAGGCAACCCGTTTATCTTCAGTGGTCTAGGTTTATCCAAAACTAATGAATTAAGAAATTAAATTAGGCAATCCCATTGAAGTCTTGAACAACGTAATGAGTTTTGCACTATATAAACCCCAACCCAACATGAACAACCACCTACCCCAACTACCAGTGATAAGAAACAAATGAGTTAGCTATTAGTTACGAAATCAATTGATTGTGACTTCCAAATTATATTATATGCGGTATTGAGTTTTTTCGAAAACTAAGGGCATAGTGAAGCCTCCGGGAGCAATGATAAGGAAAACATGGGCCTTTAATGCTAAGCGTAAAACTTCCAAGTTTCTTTTGTTCTCATTGAGGTCAGACAAAAGAAAAGTGCCATAGAAATAGAACCAACTCTCTTTACCCCTTGAGCATATTAGAAAGTATCATTGCCTCTATCCGTAAGTATACAAATAAATAGGGAGAGAGTTCCCTAAAAGAAAGCGTGGCCCTAATCAATATAGGAGTCAATGGGAGTGTTAGTAGAAATATTAATATGGGGGGATTTTTCACCTTTCATAAGGGGTGACGGTTATTTCAAACTCTCATTGTGTCTGGGAGTAGGGACCTCCCCAGTGCACTAGCCCCTCCAATGCTCATTGGAAGGCTAGCAGCATTGGGGCATGCACCCCAAGTGCCTCCCAGGTCCCAATCATCCAATGCATGCTAAAAGGGTAGACGCACTTGAGAGGATTTCGTTCGGGGCCATGTTGCCTTTTAGACATTTTTTTTCCCCCAAATAATAAATATGACATTTTCAATCAAATTGGAAAATTATCTTGTACCACCGCTATTTTTAAACTTTATATGACATACCACCCTAATTTACCAAAATATCTAACATACCCCTAAAGCCTAACATTGTTAGTTTAGAAATGAAAAGGATGCTTTTGACCCTATAACGAATTTTGAATTATAGTTTATTTCTCATCATTTTCCCCTCTTTTACTCAAATAAAAGACTTTTGAACCCTAGATCGAATTTGCAGCCAATGAAGGGCATGTCGAAGGAGTTTGTAGGCATTGAAGGTCGATCTATCAACTGGATTTTTGTCACTGAAGGGTTTGTCAAAGGAGGAGATGCCATTGAGGGTGAGAATCATCATGTTTCTCGATCTGCAATTATTTTTTTCCTCTTTAGATGTTCACCTAGCTACCATTTTTAAGGATGTAACTCTGCTTGCGTGGGTTGCATTGCCTAGATTTCTCAATGAGGAATGGCATGCCAATGCTGATATTGACTATGATCTTCACCAAACTTAGGGATTTTATTTTCCTTAATCTAAAAGATTTAAAAGCAAATATGTTCTTCATTGCAATGGAAGAACCACATACATTGAGGTAATTTCTGTTTTCCCCTTTTCGAATGTGATTTGTTAATGGTGATAATTTAGAAACTTTTTAATTCTAATTTATATAGAAAAGTTCATGAGTGGGGAAAGCAGGCAGAGAATGTTATTGATAACTACACTTTTCCTCATCTTTGGGGTTTAAAAATTTGTCCTCACATCCTACTCAGTAACCATTCACTTGTAACAGAAGGAGATTTGGATGAAAGGTGATACAGCAAACCGTCAAGAAAATGGGTCTCTATCAGTTTTCTTGAACAGAAGTATCCTTTGAAGGAAAGTTAGCTAATTAGCAAAGAAGCCATGCTTCCAAGGGTTTTCCAGGAACACTTCTTGTGGAACTTGGAAGAAGAGATAGAAAACACATAAGAAACCTGAAAATTCTAGCCTTTACCCATAAATTACAACAAGAGTTGCGTCACATTTCCTTACTTCACGTTCTCCTTACTTTCCTGCTTCCAATGGCTTTATGAAGTCTGATCATAATCAACTTCTCTTCTTGAGGTGTAAAGGTATCATGCTTGAGATCAGGCCTCAGGTAATCAGTCCACCTAAGCCTACAACTCTTCCAAAACTACGTATATTTCATATCAAGAGTTAATTAATGAACATTGACATCAATTTGATATTTCAACCATAAATGCTTGATTCATTGGCAGAAATGATTTTTCCATCATTTCATCAAACTGAATTGGTCATGTAGTCTAGGTTGCAGATGAATTTATAGCACAATTAATCTGCCTCAGAAGGAGTCTAATTTTGTTACTTCTATGGTATATTTTACAGGTAAAATATGTCATCAAGTAGTGTTAGTGACTCCAACAACTCCCAAGTTCCACTGAAGTATAGGAACTTAAGATGGGGCTGTCAGAAAAGAGCAATAATGAGAATTTTTTATTCGATCCAGAACATGAGCAAACTATATTACTGTTGCCTAGAGTTTCCAAAAGGAGATTGTGGCTTCTTCTCATGGTGTGAACCAGTGGATGCACCAAATGGGTTTCATATGACCAGAGACCATATCCAACAATTATAGATGTTGGAAATGTATGAAGGAAGAGTTGAAAAAAATTTCTGAAGAGTTCCGTAGTCTGAAGAATGCCCTAAATATTGGGGGTCATATCGTAATAGTTATATTAATAGTGATTTTCATATATTTGAGTGGATAAGCTAGGCAAAAGTGCATTAAGGTAGATCATGTGCTTAACTTGTTGCACAACTATGTGGCTCCTTATTATCAATAAAATGAGGGTGTTTGGGTCTAAAGATTTTTTAAGTATGTGCTTCATAATCCAATGAATGCTTACTTATAATGCCAAAAAGAACTCATCAAATAACTTCCAAATGGCTTAAATAACATAGCATTCATGACAACAAGTTACATCAAGATCCAGGTTCATGCTGAATGACCTAAATAACATAACAATCATGACAACATATTCCATTCACCTCCAGGTTCAACTGAATGAAACAAGTTCCATCAAGACTTAAATAAAACAAGTTCTCACATCCATACAAGGATGATATTACAACCCATAGTATCTCAAAAACATTACAAATTCCCATGATGACTTAATTTTTTCTTCCACTATCTCCTCTTTTATTAGCTCTCTTTGCTGCCATCGATGCTACCTTCTTAGACATTCTCTTCTTTTTCCTTTCTTTAACACTGGGTTGCCTACAGTTGTAGCTTGTGATCTGGTTACAATTCGAGAGTTGGAAGTTCCATCTTGAGCAGCATTAGACTTCTTACTCTACACATGAAGAAATTCATACAAAACCATCAAGATTAATTAGACTCAACCAAACCAGAACACTAATTATACTCAATAATAATTTAAAAGTCAATACTTGCAAATCACCTGTCTGTTTGGAATGTGGCATCTCCTTCTTATTTTCATCTCTTTGGCGAGTCCTCTTATTATGTCCTTTTTTCTTACATATCTCATATGGGTCCATGTAACTCTTTTTTCCTCAGCACCCATGGTGCATTTTCACCAGGTTCCCTTTTCCTATTTTTTTCTAGGTCTACTTAGTAATCTCTTCAATGCTGGAGGCTGCCACACATCAGTGGTATCACTGATTGTATACAATTTTTTCAGATTTGGAACTAGGTGAATCATCATCCTATGTGACAATCAGTATTTTTCTACTGTATAAAATAGGTCACAATAGGCTCCAACATCATCTCTTATGAACCTGATAGCTGCTACAACATGCTTGCAAGGGATTCTTGTACCATCCCATACCTTGCATTATAAAACATTGTTTCATCTTTAATTAAGTTCAATTTCTTATTGATATTGGGTGTTACCCTACCCTTCATGACTGATGCTTTTTTGCATCTTTTATCTAGCCTTCTCATCAACTTACATCTAAGTTCATCAACCAATGTTAATACAGACTCGCTTCTCAGTTCTCTAATCCAATTATTAATCGACTCGGGCATATTGTTTTTTACATGATCATTTTTTGCACTTTTATCAAATGCATGCCTACATCACATTGAGGGTGGATTGTTCTTCACTAACCAATCACAAGCTTTCTTTTTCACATCCTTTATTCTTTTCATTGTCTGAGGGTAGCGGCCGGAGATGGACTTGCATCCCGTCCAACTCTCCTCTCGTTGTCTCTCATGTGTGAGGGGAGGGGTTCGTGTTGTGTGTGCTTTTCTTGCGGGCACCGCACCACTATATCCCAGCTTGGAGATACGTGGAAGCCTATTTCACAAGAGTGTAAAGTTCATCATTCTAGATGGGGGCTTGATGATGGTCCAATACGAGGATTGGGATCATACAAGAGGGTTTGGAGTCGCCACCAAGGATTATGGGCCTAGGACTCGGGGGTGAGCCCAATTATAGGGAAAATGGCCCGATAATTGGTCTGGTCCAGAGATTTAGGGTAATTGTCAAGTCACAGAGTTGGGAAGTTGTTAGGCACCCAATCTACCTGGTTCAACCGATCTTCCTACTAGATGCTTAAGAACGAACATTTTCCACAATTATTGCTATTCCACATGCATGGCTAAGTTAGCACATATATATACATTGACTGAATTTAAACTACTATGTACATTAAAACAAGGTCTATTAGATATCTACATTATGCTTAAATGAGGAGAGAGATTATACCTGAATTTGACCCCTATTTCGGGTCAAGAGGGGTGGCCCCTGATTAGTACCAGCTCGGACTGTCTTTCATGTTCTCCTGGCTCAGGGGAAGATGGTCTTGACCTCCAACTTCCTTTCTTGAGAGATGCTAATTGTGATGATATTCGGATAGGGTTCTGGCTAGGAACGATTACTTTTGGATTTGGATTTGGATTCAGAAAGAGTTTCGGCTAGGAAAGCTATTTCCGAATTTGGATTCGGACAGAGCTTTGGCTAGGGAAGGATATTTTTGGGCTTAGGATGATTTGGTACTTTGGCAGAGCTTTCGCAGGGGATAGGCTATGGGAGGGCTAGGATGAGGTGGCACTCCGATAGAGCTTCCATTGTGGATAGGCTAGGGGAGGGCTAGGCTGAGGTGGCACTCTGGCAGAGCTTTCACTCGGGATAAGCTAGGGGAGGGCTAGGTTGAGGTAGCACTTCGGCAGAGCTTTCGTTGGGAATGGCTATTTCTGGAAAGATTCTAGGGGCACTTGGACAGGGCTTTCGCTAGGAACTACTATTTTTGGAAAGAAACAGATTGACCTAAAAATGAATTAAAGATCCCCAAAGCCCCAAATAACACATTGAATATCCAAACAGAGTTTCGGATCTTGACAAAGATCTCTTCGTAGACCCGAAGAACCTCAAGGGGGAGGGATTTCTATTTCTAGTAAAACTCAAGAACACTCAAAGGAGGGGATTGAAGAACACATTATTTTTGGCAAAAACTGGATTGGACTAAGAACTTGGATTGAATATCTTCAAAGTCCCGAAGAACACTTTAAAGATCCGAACAAGATTTTAGATCTTGACGAAGATTGTTCTAAAGACCCGAAGAAAATCAAGAGGGGGAGGGGAGGAGAGAGGGCAGAGCTTCACTCCTATGGAGTGAGGTGGGGTTGTTTGGTGTGTAAAATCCAAAGGAGGGGGTATTTATAGGTTTTTCTGGCCAATGGGAAAGAGGGAACATCTTGATCCAATGGACAAAAGAGGGTTTTTTTAACTAAAATGGGTAAAGAGGGCTTTTATACAATGGATAAAAAGGGGTTTTTTTGGGAGAGAGAACCCTTAGTAAAAAAGGGATTTTTTGGTCTTAAGTGGGTGAAGATGGAATTTCTTCACCTATCGGGTCAGGGGAATATCAATCCTAGCCATTGACGAGGGTGCGCGAGGCTGGACTGAAGTGCAAGGGGCATGGTCAGTATAGGCGAGCAAGTGATGTGTACAAGGTGTGCAAGCAATGTCATGAGCGTGTGGTGTATGGCATGCGGGATAGTGGCATGGGTGTGCGGGCAGTGGCATTGGTGGCAGGGGCAGCACACATGGGCGGCAAGCATGGGCAGCAAGGGCAGCACACATTGGCGACAAGCATGGATGGCAGGGGTAGCACACATGGGCAGCAGTGGTAGTACACATGCACGACAGGGGTAGTATACATGGGCAGCATGCATATGTGCAGGGTAGGGACGCGGGCCTATGCATGTGGGGGTTCCGGTCTATACCCACGGGTGCACAGGCCTATGCATGCGAGGGTGTGGGCCTGTATACGCAGGGGCAGGGGCGAGGGCCTGTGCACACGGGTGCACAGATCCGTGCCTATGGGGGCTACTGGGTGGGGTTGGCAGTGCGCATGGCACATGGCACCATGTGATGCAACCCATGGGCTGCAGCCATGGGCAGCAAGCACGCGTGCGGACTGGCCTGCTAGCCAATGCACGTAGCGAGCACAATTTATGTATTTTTCTGGTGACGATCATGGGAGATCCGTTGGTCTGATTTTGACGTGCCATATATCATTGAAATCGTAATTTTAAGCACTATCCATCCATACGGTCATCTTGACTAGATTCCTTTATATATAAAAAGTCAAAATTGTATCCTCTTCTCTCCCACGTGAGGGTTCTAGGGTTTTAGGTAGGGGAGTGTTTTTGGGTTATCTGGGTGGGTAGAGGATGAATTTTAGGGTGTTTGGGGTAGGTAGGGGATTTTTTAAGGTTTCCAGTGGGACTGTTCGCATGTGCAGTATACGTGTGGGAAAATATAATTTTCCTGGGATGATCACAGGAGATCCGTCGGTCCAATTTGACTTGCCACATATTGTCAGAACCTTATTTTTTATCACTATCCATCTATACGGTCATCTTGACTAGATTCCTTCGTATATAAAAAGTCAAAATTGGACCCTCTTCTCTGGTTTCTAGGGTTTTAGGTCGGGGAATGTTTCCATCATCATCTCTATTGATTGGAAGTCAGAAGTCAGAAGTCGCGTCCAAGGTCTACATTTCATCATAGTCAAAGGAGGATGAAAAAATTAGGTGTTTACAGAATGCCCCTCTTTGGCCGAGGCTTTTGCCAATGGCCAAAAGGCAAAGAAAAGAACAACCATATTTTGTCACTGGGAGCATGTACTACCGTCATCTTGCTCAAATATGATAGAGTTAAAAAATGCAACAGATTACATCTCTCAACTCTTTAGAGTTTTAGGACTTACCTAGATTGTCGATTTTGGAAAAGGAATTTGCTGCTCTTCCAATCCTATTAGAAGATGTTGAACTAACGTTTTGCAGAGATTTGAGCCCTCTCTGTAGAAAATCTTAGTACATGAAGAATGTTCTTCCTAGGCTGGACTTCCATCGCCAGTCCTAGGAATTTGTCCATCATTTGTAGAGATTTGAGCCCTCCTAGCAAAAGATGTCAGTACATGAAAAATGTTCTTCCTAGGCTAGACTTCCATCAGCCAGTCCTAGGGATTTGTCCATCATTTGCAGATATTTGAGCCCTCCCTACGGAAGATGTTAGTACATGAAAAATGTTCTTCCTAGGCTGGACTTCCATCTGCCAGTCCTAGGGTTTTGTCCATCATTTGCAGAGTTTTGAGCCTTCCCTATAGAAGATGTTAGTACATAAAAAAAATGTTATTCCTAGGCTGGACTTCCATCCAACAGCCCTAGGGTTTTGTCCATCATTTACAGAGTTTTGAGCCTTCCCTACAGAAGATGTTAGTACATGAAAAATGTTCTTCCTAGGTTGGACTTCCATCTGCCAATCCTAGGGTTTTGTCCATCATTTGCAGAGATTTGAGCCCTCCCTACAGAAGATGTTAGTACATGAAAAATGTTCTTCCTAGGCTAGGCTTCCATCTGCCACTCCTAGGGTTTTGTCCATCATTTGCAGAGATTTGAGCCCTCCCTGCAGAAGATTTAGTACATGAAAAATGTTCTTCCTAGGTTGAACTTCCATCTGCTAGTCCTAGGGTTTTGTCCATCATTTGCAGAGATTTGAGCCCTCCCTATAGAAGATGTTAGTACATAAAAAAATGTTCTTCCTAGCTGGACTTCCATCCGCCAATCTTAGGGATTTGGTCTTCTAGGCGGGTTCTTTCGAACCGGGCTGGGCTATCTGGTCTCCAGGCGAGTTCTTTCAAACCGGTCTGGGCTACTTGGGACCAGGTCAATGAGATTGGACCATAGGATTTAAACCCCTGGTTCTTAATCATTTGGGTCTTGAACTTTTGGTTTTTGATTTGGAATCTTTGATCTTTGCCTTTTTATTTGAATTTTGATTCTTGATTTGTAATCTCAAAATTTTTTTTTTGGGAAAACGAATTTTTTCCTATAACATGGTCCCCCTTCCTTGTCCATTCCTCATTCTAACATTGCTGAGTGAAGTGAGTGGGTTTTGAGTTTCTAGAGCCTTCAGATTTCTTTTGAAGTTCTTCATCTTGTTCTTGAAAACCTTCATCTTGCTCTTGAAGATCTTCTTCTTGTTCTTAGGGGAGGAGTCATTTGGAGAATTTGATATTCTTGTGGGGTTTTGTGCAAATTGAAAAACTTTCTGGGGCTTCTTACAAACTGGGAGACTTCTTGGGGCTTTTTATGATTTTTGAAAATATGGCTGAAAGGAGAAAGAGAAAGACTTTTAGAGAAATCCAGCTAGAGAGTTGCAGCAGTTCTTCCCACAGGGATGAGGGCCTAGCTAATTGGTACTCCGGGCAGACTCTTCACAATAGTCGAAACCACATCTGCAACTCTGTATGGGGTTCTTGGGTAAGTCTTTATATTTTATTCATTATTTTGACCATATTTTATTCTTGTTTTGTTTTTTTTTTTTATACATTTTTTATTCTCATTAGCATGAGGGGAGGGAAACACCTACACTGGCCTTGTATGGCCATCCGAACATGGTTCAGTCATGGCATAGGATGCTTCCTCGTAAAGTGAAGGTGGTAGTTGATGCACCATACCTGTGCTGGCTAGCCCTTGTAGAGACCCGAAAGTTCAATCCGGCACTGGTGGGGGCCCTGATGGAGTAGTGGTGGCTGAGTACTCATTCTTTTCATCTTCCTATTGGTGAGATCACCATCAAACCTCTGTGCTTTTATGCCTTGACGGGCATACCATTTGGGGGTAGACCCATGACCCTACCCAGGATTCCGACTATTAGGGAGTTCGTAGACTTGACCGGCATTACCATTATGGCTAGCCAGACACACATCCGTCTAAGGGAGATAATTTCCCGATGGTGGAAAGTTGGCTTGGGGAGAACCCAAGAAACATGTCACAGGTGGCCCATTATTTCTTACTGTTTGCTGTGGGTTAATGCCTTTTCAGTGACCTCCGAGGGGGAGTAGATTTCCGCTTGGTGTTCTTCCTCCAAGATCTTTGTACAATAGATTCTTGGGACTGGGGTGGGGCAGCCTATGCATATCTCTTGCGGGCCCTAGACCTGCTGTCATATGGAGATAGGGGCCTCAAGGGGGCAGGCTACATTCTTTAGGTAACTTTCCTTCTTGTACCCATTTCCTTTCATTCATTTTGATTGCACTTTCTTACTTTAATCTCTTGAAATAGCACTGGTGCTTTGAGCACTTGGAGACCATAGCTCCCAGACTGAGGGACCCTCAGGCATTCTTCTTCCTTGTAGCCATGAGGTGGGGGGACAATCAGGTGATCAGGGCTTGGCGCCATCCTCCGAGGATCGCTGCTCGTTCTCTTTTGAATGATCTCACTGAGGTATGCCATGTTTGACATCAAAATTCCTTCTATCTCATGTTGTACTTACTTTTCCTTGGATTTATGCGTCACCTAGAGGCCATTCCATTGCCACGTATTTCCAAATTCTAAAGGATTCGCATTGGCCAAACACTTATCCGAGACTCGAGTACTTTTTTGGGGATTTGGGGCCATGTCTAGTATTTAGGAGAGAGAGTAGTACCCCAGTGGTCGGATATCGAGTCACGCCCCTCTCCTGGTCTTCCTCCACCCACTATGCACTACCCAGAGATCATCCCATCAGACAAGATGAAGCGTTTGGCTCACAAAGTATGGGATGACTCATTTCTTGACTAGGATAAGGACTATAGAGCCTTCCTAGAGGAGGAGATAGTATGCATCCCTCTTGGTCCTGATGGTCCAGTGGTATGTTGCCCTTTCTTGAGTATTTCCTTCAAATTCTTTCTTGTTTTGATCTTGACTGATGTTCTCTCAGGGGAGAGTGCGACATGTAGATCCTTCTACTATTCGGTCGCATGCCAGTGTTGTTAATCCTTTATAAGCGAGACCCTTTACCAATGCAGGTGGGTCTCTCGGAGTTTCTAGCACCCCCTTCCGTGGTTTCCCTACTTGAAACTATCCCAATGCGGTCAACCCCAGTCTCCCTCATCTTCTTGAGCGGAAGACAGATGTAGTTTCTTCCCTTGGGCTGCCCATTCCTTATGACTACGTGAGTATCTGATCATCCTTCCATTGACTCTTGACTTCTTTTGGATGATAGGCTCTTTCTTAGGTGTCTCCGGAGATCTATTATGAGATCAAGAGGATGCATTATGGCCTGTGCAAGACAATTGTTGCCAAGGTATTTCATACTTTCCCCCTTTTTCCTTTCATCCTTCTTCTTTCATTATTCTTCTTCTTGATCCTTCCCTATATTCCTTTTGATGGGAGGATTGCCACCTTGGAGAGCCAAGTTAGTTCCCACAAGCAAGAAATTGCACAGTGGGATGCATTGATTCAGGATGTGACATAGAGGTTGAAGCAGGTTGGATTAGCATCCGTAGGTTCCTCACTATGCCATGGGGATGATTCAGAGTATGGTTTAGATGAAGACTTTTGACCCATAAGGATTTGTTCCTGTATTTCCTAAAAACACAAACACATGTATATTTTCCTTTTTCTTTTTCCCTCCCCCTTGTTTGTTCATCATTTTATTTTAGCATCTTATGAATGAAAATTTACCTTTGGTACAAAGAAAAACTTTTTTTTTTTTTTTTTTTTTTTTTTTTTTTTTTTTTTTTTTT
>NC_056562.1:18187895-18213384 GCF_013358625.1 Macadamia integrifolia
TTTTTACAATGTTTAGGCATAATCAATTCCATAACTCAAGTCATAATTAGAGTAATTGGGATAACATGAGAATCCAACTTCTTCCTCATTCAAGCTGAGCAATTTCTTGATCTGAGTCGGACTCGGTGTCAAACTCAGGCTCGGATGAGCTATAGAGCAAGACCTTTCAAGATTTTGCTTTAGAGATTCATCAATCTCTAGGGCATTGATTCTTGCTTTAGTTCAACATTTGTTTTGATAATGTCCTACTTTTCCACACTTGTAACAAACAGGGGATTTGTTATTAGGAAAAAAGTTTTGAGAATGAGATTTTGAGAGGCATTTCCTAAAGAAGCACTTAGGGTTAGGCCTATATTGTTTAGCCTGATATTTAGGCTTAGAAAACTTGGAGAGTTTTTTATGAGTCTTCTTATTGCTTGGTAGACGAATCTTCTTATAACCAAATTGCTCACAAAAATCTCCTAAGTCTCTAAATCCAACTTGTTTTTCTTTAGACAATTGTTTCTTTAACTTAAGGTCTGTGCAGAGTTAAAGACCTTTATTACAAGCTTCAGCAGCTAATTCCCCATAGGTGTACTGCTCGAAGGGAATCGTGCCATTATGCTTTGCTTTAAGTCTATAACGAACCTTTTGAGCAAATAAAGGAGGTAAACCAGAGTTAAACTTTTCTTTCCAGATGGCATTGTTGCAGTCATCTCTAGTAAAGACTTTAGCAAAGAAGAGATCTCTACACCATCTGTAATGAGATAGTGTAGGACATCGAAGATTCATGAGTTGTTCTCTTATTCGATCAGCTAGGATTTCAGTTGGTCTAACAAAATGGAGAGTTATAGTGTAAATCAAAGTGTTTATCGCATCCTCTTCAATAACATAGATTATTCGCTGGGAAAAAGTACCATCAGCGAGTTGTTCGGTTTGATTATGCGAGTGGTACATTACAGGCTTCCATTGCTACTTGGAACCTATTATCGGTCCCGGCCATAAACTGGTTTTGCCTTTCCTCAACTCCCCGTTGCCACATCCTGGGCTATAAGTACCGATGGAGCCAGGGGTGCATTGCGGGGTCTACCCCGATTTCACGTAGGGGAAGCGGGAGGTGATAGGAGTGACTGGGTTCAGGATCGAGTGTTCTAGTGTAACATGACTCCTGTGGAGGAATCTGATTAGCTCACATGCATATATAAGGTTGTACGTATTTTGAAACACATACATATATAGTGGGTCCCACAGTATACAAAAGGCAAAATTAGGGTTAGGGCATGCATAAGTGGGGTCCACACATATTAGGATCCGATCGCACGTGTATCCCAAAAAAGACACACTGGTAATAGGGGCTTTTCACCAGAAATATAGCTTAATCCACCAAAAATATCAGTGTTATTTGTGGTGGGAAAAATAGAGAGCAATTTCAGTCTCTCTCTTTCACCGAAAATATGCCACCGGAAGCAAGTCCAATGTTTCCAGTAGACATAAAACGCCTATATATAGCTCGGGTTTGGGTTTCATTGTACAAAACCCTATTCTAACTTGTGAAAAAGGTGTGGAAATGGCCAAGGAGAGTTTTTCAATCCATTCCCCACTTCCCTCTCACTATTTCATGATCGATTGGCACTACATACGCACCAAAGGTACGTTTCTCCTCTCTGTAACCTAATTTTGTGATCCTCTTCTCTGTGAGCTTTACATTTAACCATTGAACTAGGTTTTCATTTTTGAATCCTTAGGAATCATATTGCAACGATGTATAGATGTCGTGTATGTACCCGACGTGCCGTTAAACAATAGGAGCAAGACGTCGCAGCTCAGTTCAACCCAATCCTGTTCCATTCTGTGGTTGAGCGAGATCATTGGGAACTTTTTGCGCGCCGTAACATGGACCTGGGAGTCTATGTGAGGACAAGAGACTTCCATGCAGTTTTTCTCCGTCAACGGTTTGAGGTGGTCAGGTGGACTGCATCTTGAAACCCAACAAGTACTACTACCTAACACTAGTCAGGTTGTTCTACTCCAACCTGTAATGCATGAACCGGGGTACCGAAGAGATGTGGATCACCTCCTATGTGAAGGGGGTTGTGATCTCCTTTGATATGAGGTAGTTGGCCAACATTCTGATGGTTGACAATGTCGATGACCTGGTGTATTGCTTGCCTTGGACTCCAGCCTATGACTTCCAGAGTCCCGACACCTTTCAGGAGATAAATGACATGCTGACCAAGGAGTCCAATTGAACATTCTCCCCACTTGTGGATACTACGATGAGGTATCCGCACTGCATGCCGATGTGACTTACTGCTTGTACATGGGGGTGTAGATACGTCTTCCTTACCTCCTAATGTGGACCATGGTAACTCGATTCAAGGGGCAAGATTTTTGAGTTGGGAACCTATGCTATAGGAGGATACTGATGGACATCTTCCTTTTCTTTGGGGTGGATTTGGAGGGAAAGGCATGCTTGGGTGATGAGGTCACAGATTTCAACCAAGACTCCTTGAGGAAGATGACCCTAAACATGAGGGAGGTGACACCTGATGCACAGGCGGTTCAGCAGCCTATGGAGGTAGAGGGTGGCGGTGCCGACGATGTTGGTGGCAATGCCAGTGATGTTGGTGGAGGTGCTAGTGGTACAGGGGAAAGAGCAGCTGAGGTTGGTGGTGCTCCACCACCTAATCCACAGGTTATGGCTTTCAAGATTTCCTCCACTTCCTAGGGCACTAGGGGTGCGAGACCTTACGGTCTCAATGATGTTATGGCACGCCTGGATACCACCACATCACTGTTGAGGCACATGGATGGCCGCCTCGAGAGCATAGACAGGACCTATTGCCTTAAGGACAATAGAGTGGCCTCCCTAGAGGCACAGATGCAGGCGATGGTCTTCCATCTTGTTATTCTGGTGCCTCCTCTAGGAAGGCATGGTCCGAACCAGGCCCAGGGCCAAGAACAAAACCCGCAGCAACAGTGAAAGTAGCAAGAGTAGTTGCATGTTTGCCACTATAGTTTTTAGGATTTCCTTTCATGCTTTATTTGAGTTTGACGTTTTAGGTCTTAGTTAAACTTTTTACTTTCTGTCATTTGCTTCAGTTGCTTAATTTCTTAGAATTATGCTAGTTAGGATTTCTTGCTTTCAGTACTTTAAATTTTATTAAAAGTATAAGCTATGTATTCAAGTTCTCTATTATAATGAAATGACTTTAACACCTATGCTTGTCTCCTAATTATGCAATTCTATTATTTTTGTCTTGAGATTTTTATATATATCTTAATTTTTCCAAGTCATGGTTTGGTCGAGATTGTGAGTTAAGGTAGAGCTTCACGCTTTGATACCATAGCTGTCACACCCCACTTCCAGTAGACCCAACTTACCATTAGGAATACCGACGGTGTGAGTAAGACACATACCTGTCTTACGAACCTACTAGAATCTCTAATAGCAGTACCTTAACATTTCACAATCTTAGATCACAAACCAACTTTAAGCAGCGAAATCAGAGTATAGTAACGAAATCACCAATAAAATAATAAAATGTCTATGGATAATATAATAGCAATAACCGAGTTATTCTATTACATTCATCCATGACATATAATATAAATCT
Source organism: Macadamia integrifolia (assembly GCF_013358625.1). Lineage (NCBI taxonomy): Eukaryota > Viridiplantae > Streptophyta > Magnoliopsida > Proteales > Proteaceae > Macadamia > Macadamia integrifolia. The sequence goes on from NC_056562.1 coordinate 18,191,492, forward strand.
CAAAATATAAAATCAACAGTTTATACCCAAAAGTATTAAAATGTAATGTACAATCTCATGATGCAGCGTAAGCATAATGGTTATAAGCACAATCTTGGTCGTGCTCCCTTGCTTCTAGCATCCACCAGTCGCTCACACCATACTATGACCCATAAGATACTAGATCAAACACCATAGGCACCATAGTACCTATATCACCATCTTAAAAAAAAGGTGTGTACGTGGGGTCAGCTCTCCAACTCGCTTAGTGAGGGGTGGGGTCAAGCACATCCAAGCAAGACAATAATAACAATAATAATTTATAATGCATGATAGCATAAATTAAACACATAGTCCATGATGCTCGTGATGCAGTTCATTTATTTATTATCCACCTAACAATACAAACTAAGTTTCTTAAAATGCTACTATGGTGCATTAGGTTGTATCCTTCGTCTCGGAACCGCCATCGACTATGTAAGGATACAAAACCTAGCCATGAATAGAAGCCTGTCGGTTCCTGTATACATCCATGGATCACCCAGCAAGCCCCTCCAGCTGTCATGGCATCGGTACCAATCATCGGCCACCCCTAACAAGTTCTCACCTCCGGCAACAATCACATCTTACCGTGGGTGTGGCATTCCAGAAAGGTACATCGAACATACCATAATGGTTTATCCAACACCTTTATCCCTGTTGGCAAGGGTTCATAGCATAGGTAGTGATACCTAACCACATATATGCTACATGTCTTCATAATGATACAATTACTATGAATTACACGATACCGGCAAGACCTCGACTACAAAGTGTAATCCATCCCCAAATACAGTATTGGGTACACGATACCAATAACACATCGGCTACAAAGTGAAACCCAAGACCATTCACCTAATCTAGCATGCATATCAAAGTTGAGTATGGAATACAAAACACTGGTACCAATCATCGGCAACGAAACGTATCCATTTCCAAATGTAGTCCCGGAGCACACGATATCGGCAACCCATTGGATCGACGACTACAACTAACTGGAATGCACATACTCAATGCATGAATGCAACAAGCATACAAAAATCATGGGACTGGTACCACCTCATCCACACCGGATTTCGTCTCATACATACAACCAACCACACGGCAATCATGGTATCGGTACCACCTCGGCCACACCGGATCCTGCCATACATCTCCATAACAATTCATATCATAATCATAAAAATGAAACATGTGATAGGACATCATCATTTGAACATTTAATAATCATGTATAATCCTACACATTTGAGTAATTCTATAAAAATAAAACAATCTAAAAAAATAAAGCAACCATCCCTCACTTGGTTTATGTTCGAGTGTGTTAAGATTCAAGTATGGCCACTGATCGATCGGCTCAACTTTGATCTCGGGGCATGTACATGTCACTATCTTAGACACAAGGAAAATCATACATCAGTACATGTCAGAAAGATCGGGAGAGGCCCACTTGGGTCACCCCCAAAAGGTACAGTCAAGGTTTCCTAATGACAGTAATGTCACCAAAAACACCCACCGAAAACAGGATATTTCCACCAGAAATATCAGTATTTTTTTGGTGGTGGTGATAAAGAGCTCACAAGCCTCTGTGATCCACCAGAAATATGCCACCGGAAGCAGGACTAGTGGATCTAGTGGCTAGCTTCCGGTGGTGGTATAGAACTGTTCACTCATTTTAGGGCTTCTCGGCTCAGGCCCGATCATCAGGATTTGTTCCATGGAGTTTGTAGGAAATGGTCCTAGCATCATTCTAAGCCAATAAATTCCCAACTTCACTGAGCTGTTTGAGAGATACGTTGATCGAATGATCGAAACCCTAGTTGGTCATTGGGCACTACTTATTGCTGGAGCTCACCAGACTTGGTTCGAGCTCGACAATAGCACCGGGAGGGTAGAATATGCATTCCAAGACCTCCACACGGTTTGTACACTAAGATCCCATCCAAAACTAGCTTTGTCTAGGTCAAAACTGAAGAGAGAGAGAGTGGTGGAAGGGAGTGTACTTACCTTTGGCAACTAGGCAGCAGCCGGCACCAAGGTAAGCTTTCTTCCTTCTTTTTCCATTCTTCTTCTTCCTTTCTCTCCTCTATCTCTCCTTCATTACGATGGACACAAGAGAAATGAGGAATTCCTCATTTCTTACTTAAGTGTTAATTTTGGACCTTAGGGTCTGTTTGGTTAGACCCCATTCGGACCGATCAGGTTAATACAACTTTCGGAGCCTGAGAACTCGACTACTTAGGTCTGTAAAATGCTCATGACACGAGGAAAGTGTGAAGGATGATTTGGGATCATCTGAGACTGTCTACGATACAAGTGGTGGGACCCACAGGCATCGAAACCTTGACAGCAGTTAGTTAGGCTCATTGAAAACACCCCATCTGATTCAGCCCCAGTGGATCTGGTGGCTTATTTCCGATGGTAAGACAACTTGGTATCCAATAGCTGGTCTTGCACAGGTGGTTGCCCTCCGCCATGCTCAAGGCCTTTTGACACTCCGATATGTGTCTGGATTTATGTGTGAGGAGTCGTGTTACTTACCGTCTGGGATCGAAGGTACAAATCCCCTCCAATTAGACTGGCATATGATGCACGAACATGTGGGACCATCTCTCCCCCTTCAGAAATGGGCAGCCATGAGCCAAAACCCCATCGTGGATTCGATCTCCAGTCTGAGACCTATCACAACAGTTCAAATTAGACTGAGTTAGGGCATGGGTTTAACATTCCCCCCACCTTCCAAGAATTTTATCCTCGATATTGAACATACTTGGTAAATCAAAAAATCCAAGATACTACTTCAACATCTCATCTTCCCGCTCCCAAGATGCTTCTTATTCGAGGTGGTTCATCACCTTGACAAAGAAAACGGTGCGGTTACGGAGAACATGCTCTTTCCGATCAACAATCTTCTCCAGATACTCCACATATGCAAAATCCTCGTCCAACTCATGGGGTATGTAAGTCAAGATGTGAGTGGGGTCAGGAATGTACTTCCTTAATATAGAAACATGGAAGACATCATATGTACCTTCCAACTCTGGTGGTCTAGCTATCCGGTAAGCTACCAGTCCGATCTTCTCCAGTACATCATACGATCCCATAAACCTTGGACTAAGTTTTTCCTTCTTGCCGAACTGCATCACCCCTTTAACTGGGATGATCTGCAAGAACACCTTGTCTCCAACTCAAAATTATAGATGTTTCCTTCTGACATTTGCATAGCTTTTCTGCCTAGACTAAGCTGCCTCAATCCTTTCTCTGATCACATTCACCTTCTCACTAGTAACCTGTAACAAGTTTGGACCCAAAATATTCCGTTCACCGACCTTATCCCAATAGAGTGGAGTCTGGCACTTTCTGCCATACTGTGCCTCAAATGGGGATATTCTAATGGTGGCTCGATAACTGTTGTTGTAGGAGAACTCAATAAGGGAAATATGCTCATTCCAACTATAACTCATATCCAAGGCATATGCTCGGAGTAGGTCCCCCAATGTCTAAATAGTTCTTTCCAACTGACCATCCATCTGACAGTGAAAGGCTGTGCTAAAATTCAACTGTGTATCCATAGCCTTCTGCACACATGTCCAAAACTTGGAAGTGAACTTGGGACTTGATCAGAGATGATACTAACCGACACACCATGCAATCTGATGATGTTATCAACATATAATTTGGCCAGCTTGTCCATAGAAAATGTTATCTTGATCTGGATAAAGTGAGCTGCCTTGGTCAAGAGGTCCATAACTACCCAAATGGCATCCATGCCCTTCTGTGTGCAGGGTAGGCCTGTGACGGAGTCCATGGTAATATTCTCCCATTTCCACTCTAGAATAGGCAGTGACTATAATAAACCATGGGGCCTTTGTCTTTCAGCCTTGACTTGCTGGCATGTGAGGCATCTAGACACATGCTTGGCCACATCACTCTTCATTCCTTTCCACTAGTAAGAGCCTTTGAGGTCCTTGTACATTTTAGTGTTGCCGGGGTGAATGGAGTATGGAAAGCTATGTGCCTCTCTCAAAATTGCATCTCTCAATTCACCATCACTAGGCACACACAACCTCCCTTTGAACTTGAGAATCCCATTTTTAGTTACAGAGAAATCCGAGTCCTTTTGGATTCCTTCTTAGCATTCTGCTATCAGCTTCTGCAACTCTGCTTTACTAACCTGAGCTGCAGTGATCCTATCCACCAGACTAGGTTGTACCACCAATGCGGATAGTGACAAAGTGACACCTTCTACTAATAGATCCAAGTCTAGCTTCCTGGCTTCCTCTATGAGATGCTCATTGGTGGTCAGTGATGCAAGAGTTAGTGATTGAGATTTTTGGCTAAGTGCATCAGCTACCACATTGGCTTTTCCTAGATGATAGTAGATGGTACAATCATAGTCCTTCATCAATTCCAACAAACACCTCTGTCTCATGTTAAGCTCCTTTTCGGTGAAGAAGTACTTGAGGCTCTTATGGTCATTGAAGATCTGACTCTTCTCACCATACAGATAGTGTCTCTAGATTTTCAGTGCAAAAATCATAACTGCCAACTCCAAATCATGGGTGGGGCAGTTCTTCTCATAATCTTTCAACTGATGGGATGTATAAGCAATGACTTTCACATGCTGCATTAATACACAACCCAATCCCAGCTTCGAGGCATCACTATACACAACCATACCACCTGTACCAGTCAGAATAGTCAAAACTAGAGTTGATACTAACATTTGCCTAAGCTCCTTGAAGCTCTTTTCACAAGCATCAGGCCACTCAAATTTCACACCTTTTCATATGAGTCGGGTCATCGGGGTAGCAATGTGGGAGAAGTTCTCAACAAACCTCCTGTAGTAACTAGCCAATCCCAGAAAACTATGTATGTCTGCTACACTCTTGGGAGTCTCCCATTCTAGGACTGCCTTCACCTTACCTGAGTCAACCTTTATACCTTTGTATGAAACAATGTGGCCTAGGAATGCCACCTGTGACAACAAAAATTCGCAGTTGCTGAATTTGACATAGAGTTGTTTCTCCCTCAGTCGTTGTAGTACTAGCCTCAGGTGAACAACATGTTCTTCTACACTCTTGGAGTAAACCAAGATGTTATCAATGAATACAATCACAAACTTTTATTGTATTCAAGACATCCTGGACATCCTGGAATACCCGGTTCATCAAGTCCATAAATGCAGTCGGTGCATTGGTCAACCCAAATGACATCACCAAGAACTCATAACGCTCATACCTTGATCTAAAGGTTATCTTACTGAGATCACTATCCTTAATTCTGAGCTGGTGGTAACCTGATCTAAGGTTGATCTTGGAGAATACCTTGGCACCTTGCAACTGATCAAATAAATCATCTATCCTTGGCAAAGGATACCAGTTATTGATGGTTAGCTTATTAAGCTTCCATTAATCAATGCACAATCTCATACTTCTGTCTTTCTTCTTGATGAACAATATCGGTGCCCCCCATGGAGACACACTAGGTCTAATGAATACCTTCTTCAGAAGGTCCTAAAGTTGCACCTACAATTCCTTCAACTCTGTGGGGGCCATGCAGTAAGGGACCTTTGACACTGGTGCCGAGCCGAGGAGTAGGTCTATAGCAAACTCTATCTCTCGGTCCGGAGGCAAACTTGTCAAGTCATCTGAGAATACATCAAGAAATTCCCTTACCACATCTAGCTCGATCAATGGCCTAATCTCTATCTCAGTATCCATTACTGATGCTAAGTAGCCCTGACATCCCTTATCTAGTAGCTTCTTCATTTGGAGCGTGGATATGACAACCTTCTTGGGTTTTTTGGGCTTCTCCCCTTAGAACACAAACTCATCATCATCATGAGATCTGAAAATGACACATTTATCTACACATAGCACACTGACTTTGTACGCGGACAACCAGTCCATTCCTAAAATCACTTCATAGTCGGTCACATCCAACTTGATCAAGTGAGCATTCAACTTATGCTCACCTATGGTCACTGGACAAGGCTCATACACATAGTTCAGACCCACTACACTTCCTGTAGGGGTACTCACTGCCAAGCATTGAGTCAGTCCCTTGGGTGGAATTCTCATCTTCTTTGCAAATGCCGGTGATACAAATGAATGCGAGGCTCCTAAGTCAAATAGCACATGTGCAGGCAATAATGATACCAATAATGTACCTGTCACTCCACCGGATGCAACCTCGACAAATCCAGTAGCAAAAATGAGAGTAGCAAGAGTAGTGGCATGTTTACCACTGTAGTTTTTAGGATTTCCTTTCATGCTTTATTTGAGTTTAACGTTTTAGGTCTTAGTTGAACTTTTTACTTTCTGTCATTTGCTTCAATTGTTTAATTTCTTAGACTCAGGCTAATTAGGATTTCTTGCTCTCAGTACTTTAAATTTTCATAAAAGTGTAAGTTGTGTATTCAAGTTCTTTATTATAATGTAACGGCTTTAACACCTATGCTTGTCTCCTAATTGTGCAATTCTATTATTTTTATCTTGAGATTTTTCTTTATATCCTAATTTTCCTACATCGTGGTTTGGTTGAGATTATGAGTTAAGGCAGAGCTTCACACTCTAATACCATAGCTGTCACACCCCACTTCCAGTAGACCCAACTTACTATTAGGAATACAGACGGTGTGAGTAAGACACGTACCTGTCTTACGAACTTACTAGGATCTCTGATAGCAGTACCTTAACATTTCACAATCTCACATCACAAACCAAATCATAAGCAGCGGAATCAGAGTATAGTAGCGAAATCATCAATAAAATGGGGAAACTTATATTGATAATATAATAACAATAATCAATTTATTCTGTTACGTTCATCCATGACATATAATATAAATCTCAAAATATAAAATCCACAGTTTATACCCAAAAGTATCAAAATGTGATATACAATCTCACGGTGCGGAGTAAGCACAGTCCTGATCGAGCTTCCCCGCTTCTGGCATCCACCAGTCGCTCACACCATACTCTGACCCAGAAGATATTGGATCACACGCCATAAGCACCACAGTACCTGCATTATCATCCGAAAAAAATGGTGTACACGTGAGGTAAGCTCTCCAACTCGCTCAGTGAGGGGTGGGGTCAATCACATCCAAGTAAGACAATAATAATAATAATTCATGATGCATGATAGCGAAAATTAAATACATAGTCCATGATGCTCGTGATGCAATTCATTTATTTATTATCCACCTAACAATACAAACTAAGTCTGGTAAAATGCTACTACAGTGCATTAGGCTATATCCTTCATCTCAGAACCGCCGTCGACTACGTAAGGATACAAACCTTAGCCATGAATAGAAGTATGTCGGTCCCCATGTGCATCCATGGGTCACTCAGTAAACCCTTAATAACCCCCTTCTAGCTTTCATGGCACCAATACCAATCATCGGCCTGCCTGATAAGTTCTCGCCTCCGGCAACAATCACATCATACCACGGGTGTGGCATTCCAGAAAGACACATCGAATATATCACAATGGATTATCTAATACCCTTACTCCTATTGGCAAGGCTTTGTATTATAGAAAGTGATACCTAACCATATATATGCTATATGCCTTCATAATGATACAATTAGTATGAATTACATGATATCGGTAAGACCTCGGCCACAAAGTGTAATCCATCTCCAAATATAGTCCTGGGTACACGATACTGATAACATCAGCCACAAAGTAAAACCCAAGACCATTTACCTAATCTAGCATGCATATCACAGTTGAGTATGGACTATGCAACACTAGTACCAATCATCAGCAGCGAATCTTATCCATTTCCAAATGTAGTCCCAGAACACACGATACCGGTAACACATCGGCCACAAAGTCTAATATGCGACTACAACTAACTCTAATACACATATTCAATGCATGAATGCAACAAGCATACGCCAATCACGGCATCGGTACCACCTCGGCTACGTCGGATTCCATCTCATACATACAACCAAACACACGATGATCATGGTACCGATACCACCTCGGCCACACCGGATCCTGTCATACATCTCCATAACAATTCATATCATAATCATAAAAATGAAACATGTGATAAAACATCATCATTTGAACATTTAATAATCATGTATAATCCTACACATGTGAGCAATTCTATAATAAAAAAACAATCCAAAAAAATAAAGCAACCATCCCTCACCTGGTTTATGTTCGAGTGTGTTAGGGTTCAAGCACAGCCACCAATCGATCGGCTTAACTTTGGTCTCAGGGCATGTGCACATCACCGTCTTAGACACAAGGGCAATCGTACATCAGTATGTGTCAAAAAGATAGGGAGAGCCCCACTTGGGTCACCCCCAAAAGGTACAGTCGGGGTTTCTCAGTGACAGTAATGTCATCGAAAACAGCCACTAGAAACAGGATATTTCCACCAGCAATATTAGTGTTGTTTCCAATGGTGGTGACAAAGAGCTCACAAACCTCTGTGATCCACTGGAAATATGCCACCAGAAGCAGGCCCAGTGGATCCGGTGGCTTGCTTCCGGTGGTGGTATAGAATTGTTCACTCATTTTGGGGCTTCTCAGCTCAGGCCCAATCGTCTGGATTTGCTCTATGGAGTTTTTAGGGAATGGTCCTAGCATCATTCTAAGCCACTAAAATCCCAATTCCACTGAGCCATTTGGGAGATACGTTGATTGAACGATCGAAACCCTAGTTGGTCATTTGGCACTACTTATTGCTGGGGCTCACTGGGCTTGGATCGAGCTCGGCAATAGCATTGGGAGGGTAGAATACACATTCCATGACCTCCACACGGTTTTTACACTAAGATTCCATCCAAACCTAGCTTTGTCTAGGTCAAAAATGAAGAGAGAAAGTGGTGAAAGGGAGTATACTTACCTCCGACAATGATTCCGGCAACAAGGCGGTAACCGGCACCAAGGTAAGCTTTCTTCCTTCTTCTTCCCTTCTTCTTCTTCCTTTCTCTCCTCTTTCTCTCCTCCCTTATGTTGGACACAAAAGAAATGAGGAATTACTTAAGTGTTAATTTTGGACTTTAGGGTCTATTTGGTTGGACCCTATTTGGACTGATCAGGTTAATACGACTTTCGGAGCCAAAGAACCCAACTACTTAGGTCCGTGAAATGCTCATAACACGAGAAAAGTGTGAAGGGACCCACAGGCATCGGAACCTTGACAACAGTCTCTTAGGCTCACCAGAAACAGCCCACCGGATTCAACCCCAGTGGATCTAGTGGCTTATTTCTGGTGGTCAAGACATCTTGGTGTTCAATAGCTGGTCTTGCACGGGTGGTTGTCCTCGGCCATGCTCGCGGCCTTTCGACACTCCGATACGTGCCGGGATTTATGTGTGAGGAGTCAGGTCGCTTACCGTCTAGGATTAGAAGGTACGAATCCCCTCCAGTTAGACTGGCATGCGATGCACGAATATGTGGGGTCATCTTTCTCCTTGGCAATGGGTGGCCAGGAGCCAAAACCCGACTGTGCTTCCGATCTCCAGTCTGAGACCTATCACAATAGTTTAAATTAGACAGAGTTAGGGCACAGGTATAACATCAAAGAAGAAGCTTCCTTTAAGGATCTAATAGCAACTAAAGATACAGTAGCTAGTAACTCTGCAACTACTGCTACAGTTGATTTGTCTTTATTATTATTATTATTCCTAAAGTTAGAAAAAAAAACTTACAGTTCCCCTCACCTGAACTTGGTGTGAAAAGACTCAACTGACCCTTCTAGATATTTTGATGCGCAACTATGTTTGGACGTGGAATAATAAACAACCATGATTGCCTTGCCCCTAATGGAAAATGGAATCCCTTTCATCTAGAGTTTCCCTTGCCCAAACACAACTGAGCGTGAAATTATCCAATATGCGTGAGAGCAGTTAGATCTTTTCACACCCAATTTTGTCTGAGTGTGGGGAATACTTGATGGATAACATTCTTTTTTTCATTAGTAAAATAATAATTTTGGTGAAAAAGTGTGGCCCTTGCCCCCAATATATCGATGGCTAAATGACTAGCTTACCCCCATGAAAAGAAAAATTGCATACATCTCTGTTGGTGCTTCTTCATATACTCATGTTGGCCCCCGTGCATGTGCAGGAGCCACACTCCCTCACAAGAAACACTTTCCAAAAGAATTAATAAATTTGCATCAGAAAAAAAGAAGTCTGAAGGCAATGCAGCCCCTACGTCCAGATATAGGGGAGGTGAAATGACCACTCCACCCCTCATAAAACGTTAAAATTTTGTCCCTATTGATGCTTCTATGTGTGCTCCCATTGGCGCCAGAATTGATGTAAGGACCATGCTATCTTTCAAAGTACCATTTACTTCTTGTAACTATCAACAGGAGGGCTAATGGGACAGCATGCTGGAGCAACTTCAATGTGAAGTAACACAACCTTTCAGAATCTACTAGAAAAAAAAAAAAGCTATCCATTTAGTTATATCTATATGTAGATCAGATCGAATCGATGGTATTGGTCGATTTTACTCTTGTTTTTTGTTTTTTTTTTTCTAAAAGCATTATTTTTTACTATTTTACCCCATAAATGATATGAATCACCGATCCAGATCGATATCGATCTCGATCTCAGTCAATACCAATCCAATAGGACCAATACCAAACCGATACTTGAAACGAATGTAAAAGAAAATATTATCTCACACTGAAAATGCTTGTCCATCCTCCCATTTGAGACACAGACTGGTGTGTACCTTCCTTGCAGATTTCAATCCCTATTAGAATCTGTTGCTCGCACCAAAGCAAATATATACTCGGTAGGAAGCATGTTCATATCGTTTATTTCCACTAAAAGTGGTGGTGGCAAGATTATCTCTTGTCGTATTAAAAAGTAAAATCGTTAAGATAAAGCTTAGAACCTTTTCTCGCCAACGACCACCGTCCAATTAAACGCCATAAGAAATAGGTAAAGATTGCAAGAAAAAAAAGTAACGTCGTCATTCAACATCCATTCAAACCAGAATATCCTGTACCTTAGGCTCCGTTTGGTATCGTTCTAAAAAAACATTTTCGGAGTTTTTTCGTTCTATTGGAACGAAAAAACGGAATCTTCTGTTTGGTGCACTTATGGTCCGTTTCTGTTTTTTTGGAACAAAAAGTGAAAAAAAAAACTGAAAAAATGAGATTGGACGGAACTCCATTTTGGAGTTCCATCTTCCCAGTTTTGTTCCATTTTACAAACAAAAAAAAAAAAAAAAAATTCCCGATAAAAATCTAAAATTTTGAAACACCATTTTTTCGTTTAAAAACTGCGTTTCGACACAGAAACTGAAATTTTTGTTTTTGACACAAAACGACGTTTCTGAAACAGAAACGATACCAAACAGGCCCTTATTCACATCGTTAGAAAACAGCAAAGTGGTTGTTCTAACGGCGTTATACTTGCTCCGATAGGAAAAATATAAAGTGGAGCGGATGCGGTCCCGAAATCCCGATGCGACATTTTTTGTATACCAAGATTGTATGGGAAAAGTATAGGATGTGTTTGGTTGTCTAATTCATTGGAAAGTGTTCACTTAAAAATGTGATTCTGTATTTTTTAATTTGTTTGGTTGTAATTTGGAGTAGTTCTACTCAGAAATATATAATTCAAGTAAAACACCTTTTAAAATAGAAGTGTTTCATTGGAGAATTATACTAAATAGTTAAACTCATATATAACACACATGGTTCCACCCCTCATATAAATACCAATTTAAGTTGTGATTCAAGCGAATCAACTAAGGGCGGTCTCCCACGATTTCTCTCCTGACGATTTTTTAAAACCCTCTCATGACTGCCAAGAACTGCTTCAATGGAGGTTTTGCTGCTTGCCATCACCCTTCTCCTCCTTGAATCTACTCTCAGGGACGATTGAACACCGCCACCGGCTGGGTACTTATGAGTTGTTGATCTACTCCTATTTTTTCTTTGAAGAGGGTTTCTATTGTCTTGAAGATTGAAGGTGTGCGATTTTTGATTTAGGGAAACCCTAGATCTGCCAAAAATTTTTGCAATCGTTTAATCAAGTGTTTATTTGTCAACCAGCGAATGTGAAGGTATGTTCGATTTCATTTGGGTTAACTAAACAGTTTTCAGAAAGAAATACATAACAGAATTATAGGTAACCAAACAGTTTTCCAGAATTACTCAAAAATAAATAATATTCATCAAAACCACTCTCTACATAATCTATGCCAAATTAGAAAAATAACTCCAACAAATTATACAGCCAAACATATCCTTAACAATTGTGGGGCAAGTGCTCCACCTCAAGGAAAGTAGATACCTACACAAAATAACTACCATGTGGAATGCAAGTCTTGTTCATGTCTTTCTTTTGCTCGTCTACTGTAAATAGAAAGATTTCCTCAAATAAAATTATTTGTTTGTAATTTAAATTAAATTATATGGATTAAGTATCTATTAATGTAAATGATAATTTAATGTATTATGGATCACACAATTAACGTGGGGCTTGAAATTTGGAATTATATCTCTTAATTATTGTGATGTATGAAAAAAAAAATCAAATTTTTGGAGTGATCAAAAAAGGGTTACTCTAATATAATAAAAGTTAGAGAGATCCACCCTCCTTGTGGCATTATTAAATCTCTCAATTATTATGATTTATGAGAAAAAAATTACGGTTTTATTTTATTTTATTTTTGGTAGAAATAACAGTTTTATTTTAAACGTATAATGGATCACACAATTAATGTGGGGTTGCATTATATATTTCTCAATTATCTCCATACATGAGAAAAACATATTAGAAAAAAAAAAACATTTATATTAGAGTTTTTTTTAGTGTAAAAAAATTTTGAAAATAGAAAAACTATTAAGTCACTGTTTTTTCCCCCTCTTTCTGTAGGGAAAGATTGCAAATCAAGATGAATGAAAGACCCAATTGCTTTGAAAATTAGTTTTTATCGAATTTAAGAAAAATAAATAAATGCAAATAATTAAATTTGGAAAAGAAAAGGAAACAATCAAACCAACTTTTAAAATTTTTAATTTAAGGTATTTCTCTTCACATATGGCATAAATAGGTGAATCATTTTCCCCTAAATTGTGATATTTGAGAAAGAAATATTTTTATTAATTAATTTTTAACAACATTGAAGGACTCACAAAAAAAAAAAAAAAAAAAAAAAAAATATATATCTATCTTAGCAAATTTGTTTACCAAAGAAAACCTAGCTGATTTGACCTTCTAATAGATAGGAGTGCCAACCGCACTATACATGCAGTGTTAGAATGGCCCCAATCTCCTAGTGTGATCCTTCCTGTTCTATAGGACCAAGACATTTCATGGGTTACACTACCTATCATGGTTGTTCATTATTACAGAGTGTTTTTACATGCTTCCCATGATAGTAGCATTGCTTCCTCGTATTCGCCATCATCCATCATCCATCATCCATCATGACTCATTTTGACCATTTGATCATCACCATTATCAATTGATGATGTCTCTTTTAGTCCTTTACAAGAGATTCACATTGTCCTATTTAACACATTAAAAAATGACGAAAAATGATTTACGTGAAAGATGTAATTCCTATGCGCGATGCGAGGGGTAAAATGATGGATATGCCCTATAAAATAGAAAATGAGGTTTCTATTGATGCATTCTTATGTATTCTTATTGGCCTTTTGAACGTGCTTACGGAAAACACTTACCAAAATAAAAAATAAAAATAAAAATAAAAAAAAATCCATAAAACACATTGAGGTTTAATTGGATTTTTTTTTTTGAAAAATATTCTGATTAAAAAGACAATTAATCCATCTAGTACACAAAGGAGAAAACTAGGTTGATCTAATTTAACATACGGTGTTTCATTAAATCTGTCAGAAGAAACACCATTAAGCTGTGGTGTGCTCTTTTTCTTCTGAAATGGCAAAATAAAAAGACGAACACAGAAAAAAGAAATAAGGAGTTAAGTATTAAAACACTACAATTGACGACGGAAAAAGCACTGCTTGACTCCATTACACTAGGAATGGTGGTATCTAATGAGGGTACTTCTTCCCAACCACGGCACGGGCAAGGATCGTCCTAACCAATGCTGCACCTTGGCCCTCCATCAGATCGTGCTACCATCTCGGCATCTCATCAGGCTGTGCTACTGCCTCGGCCCTCCATCAGGCCGTGCTACCACCTCGGCCCTCCATCAGGCCGTGCTACCACCTTGGCCCTCCATCAGGCCGTGCTATCACCTCAGCCCTCCATCAGGCCATGCTACCACTTCGACCCTCCATTAGGTAGTGTTACCACCACGACCCTTCATCAGGCTGCGCTGCCATCTCGGCATCTCATCATGCCGTGCTAGCACCTCGGCCCTCCATCAAGCTGTACTGCCACCTCGGCACTCCACCAGGCAGTGGTACCAGTCACCTCGGCCCGACCAACCTGTGACCTCGACTCGGCATAGTCAAGTAATGCACCCAGAAACGTACACACATCCACTCCTACATTCAAGTGACGTGATCCCTAATCACGGGGGCAGGACTCTATCCACTACACGTCATCAGAGACGTCCACCCCTCTCACGACTTGCACCTCCGAGATCAATGGAGAATATTCTCAGAATATTCCTTGGAACCGAGAATATTCCCAGAATCACAGAGCCACTCCCCTCGAGGACTCTACGCCTGAACCGGACTCTCCACAAACTCCCCTCCTTCTCTCTCCATCAGCAGCCTATAAATACCAAGGTAAGCCTCCATCATGGGGGATCGATCAATCACTCATTTTATTGAAAAAGCTCTCTTGAGCATCTGCTGTGGAAAGATCTGACTTAGGCATCGAAGAGTCTCCTGTCGGGTCAGCCCGGCTCTCCCCTGTCCTCTCTTCCGTGCAAGTCGGCTGTAGCACCAGAAACTACAGGGAAGGTCATCTGATCAATTTTTACCGCATCAGATTGACGTCGTCCGTGGGAACAGTTACAAAAAGTCACCGTGGACCAATACAATTAAGGAGTGAGAAGGTCGTTTCTTCACGACAACACGAGTAAGATCCACCCGCGAGTTACCACTTGGACGTCCCCATTCATCACCAGTGGTAGAGCAGGAGAATGTCCCAGTAGAGACCCCTCCACAAGGACCCCAGCAAACCAAGCCTGATGAGTAAGTTGCCCAGGGAGAGGGGGATCAGCGTGAGCAGAACCCTCAGCTACCTCGCCATGTCCCATCATCCCGGGTAACTCACCCAAACATGGAAGAGCAGATGCAGAGCCTGCAGCTACAGGTGTTAGCGACAAACGCACTGGTGTGGGACTTTATACGACAGTTCGGCTCGGCACTTCCAGTGCCACGGACTAGTTCAGCTCAACCGCCTAGGCCGGTTTCGAGCAGACAACTCAACGATAAATCTCCTGACAATAGTGTCACCCCTTAATCAACAGCAAGGAGGGTGTCGGCCAAAATGTCATGTACTGTTCACTCGGTACCACCCCGCTCCCCTACCGAGGGATGCAGGCAAGGTCCCGTTCCAACCCCGACTGGGAGAGCTCGTTGTTCCATACGTCACCGGAGCCCAGGGACACATGATGTCCATAGATCCCCACCCCGGGTAGGAAGACGCCAGTTGTCGCCTTAAAGACTCACTAGAGGCATGCGTTCGCACAGAGAAGAACGAGAAAATTCTCAAAGGACAGCTCGCCGAGATCAACCCCATGGGGGTCAAGACTCGCCCACCAGGGCAACCAGAGGGGCACCACGGCAAGGTCAGGATCTACCTGGTGGTCACCAAAGCAGAGGAAAAAGTTTCAGAAGAGGTGAAAGGGCACGACGATCCTAGGATCACCGAGCCGAGGTGAGAAAGGACGACCTGGAGAGCCGCATCCAGTGTCTCACTAAGCAAGTAGAATGAATGCAGAGGCAAAGGGACCCGACCGACATAACTATAACTTTGGCCCATAATACACTATCCGACGAACTGATAGAAGCTGAGCTGCCCTCAAATTTCGTGATACCCATCTTTAATGGATAGACGGCACCTCAGATCCTTATGATCATCTGCTGTATTACAGCTCGGTCATGACAGTTCATGGTAGGTCAGATGCCGTTCTCTGTCGAGCCTTCGCAGCCTTATTAAAAGGAGCAACGTTGGTATAGATGTCGAACTTGCAACCTCGGTCCATCTGCAGCTATGAAAAGCTGACAAGAGTGTTCCTCACACGTTTCCAAGCAAGTATGAAACAAAAGTAAACTACGCAAAACGTAATGAACATGAGGCAAGGAGCGAGAGAGACAATAAGAGAGTTCCTTACCCGATTCACCAAGGTGACACTGGAGGTAAAAAACATACCGGAAGGAGTGACGTATAACACGTTGTGCAATGGGGTAATGCACCCTAATCTGGTCCAATCTCTGGCCCTTGACTTGCCAGAAACAATGCTCGAGCTATTAAGACGATACAATCAATACGCCAACATGGACGAAGTCCTGGCCTCCAGAGGGATAGCTGACAGGGGTGATTAGTTAGAGAAGGAGAAGAAAAGGACTCTGAGGCCTAGGGACGACTCCTTTGAGCCGAAGAAGAATAGAACAGATCAATCGCTTGACACTGATGAACCCGAGCAATATGAACTTGATCGTTCTCGAATAAACCTGCTCTTAGAGATCCAGGAACAGAAATATTTTCGTTGGCCTAGGCCAATGGCTGCTAAACCAGAGGAGAGGAACCCCAACCGGTACTGTCGATACCACCGAGACCATGGGCATGACACTGAAGATTGCAATTCTCTGAAAAGGAAAATTGATGAGCTCATCAAGGCTGGATACCTTAACAAGTATTTGAAGCAGAATTATGGAGGGAACTGGCCCGAGCCGAGGAGAGATGATGCAAGGTCTAGCCGAGATGGGACTAAACCGCCAAAGGAACCAATTATTGACTGAGTTGACGCGTATGATAACCAACCAGTGGGTCCACCCATTCTAACCATCTTGGGCAGACCCACGATGGAATTAGTCAGAAAAGCCAAAGCACACGCGTGGTTCATATGCATCATGAAACAACCTATCAAAGCCCTCAGAACGGATCCACTCATTACGTTATCTGACAGAGATCTAGAAGAGTTGAACTGACCTCACAATGATGTTGTCGTAGTTCAATTAGTGGTAGCAAACCACCCCTTCCACAGGGTCCTAGTGGACATAGGAGCCTCCGTTGACCTCATGTCCTACGAAGCCTTCACAAAACTAGGGCTTGGCACCGAGACCCTAAAGCTAGCTCCAAGACCCTTGTACGGATTTTTAGGTACACCAGCAGAGCTGGAAGCAATTGTAGACTTGCCCGTAACTATCGGACAGGGAGTTCAGACATCCACTACCATGGTTTCTTTTATGGTTGCCAGGATCACCTCACCCTACAACACAATCCTTGGCCGACTTGATCTCAATGGCCTTGGGGTGATTGTGCCCACTAAGCACATGAAAATCAAATTCTCCATCAGCAATGGAGTTGGGGATTGCAAGTCCAGCCAGAAGGAATCCTAGAATGCTATGCAAACTTCATAAAATCTGTCAAGAAACCATACTCGGGCCTAGCATGTACGGTAGAAATTTTTGATTACCGAGATGAAAGCCTTTTGACCCGAGTCGAGCCAGTAGAACAGCTGCTTACTGTCCCAATCACTGAGGCCAGTAGACACCTTTATCAGTAGACAGTTTTATCAGTAGATTGCATTGAAATCCCATCGATTGGGTGTTAGTCTTATAGATTTTATATTGTCAGCACCTTAGCTTCCATATCTCAGTTATTCAATTTTACTCACGAAGCAGATTTGATTCTATTTCAAAGCAATGTATTTGTCCCAAGTGCATATCACACATCAATCTACTATGAAGCTTGTCCCAAATATCTGGATCTTCTAAAGAAACAAAGACCTTAACAACTAAGGCATAATGACTGGACTACTGCTTGACAGCATTTAAGACCGAGCTACAGCTCGACATCATCTAAGACCGAGGTACAAGCTCGGCAACATCTAAAACCGTGCTCAAGCTTGGCACTATCAAGACCAAACCCTAGTTTGGCAACTCAAGCCCTTACGCATTAAGGCATGCAAGCCCGAGCCTCGGCTTAGAACCTTAAGCCCTTACGCACTATGGCACGTAAGCCCGAGCACGGCTCGGCACCTCAAGCCCTTATTAAGGCATGCAAGCATAAGCCCTGGCTCGGCACCTCAAGCCCTTACGCACTAAGGCACGCAAGCTTGAGCCCCAGCTCGACACATTAAGCCCTTACGCATTAAGGCACATAATCCCGAGCCCTGGCTTGGCACATCAAGCCCTTACGCATTAAGGCACGCAAGCCCAAGCCCTGGCCCGACACATCAAGCCCTTACACATTAAGGCATTCAAGCCCGAGCCCCGGCTCAACACCTTAAGCCCTTACACACTAAGGCATGCAAGCCCGAGCCCCGGCTCGGCACATCAAGCCCTTATGCACTAAGGCATGCAAGCCCGAGCCCTGGCTCGGCACATCAAGCCCTTACGTATTAAGGCATTTAAGCCCAAGCCCCAGCTCGGCACCTTAAGCCTTTACACACTAAGGCATGCAAGCCTGAGCCCCGGCTTGGCACATCAAGCCCTTACGCATTAAGGCATTCAAGCCTGAGCCTCGACTCTGCACCTTAAGCCCTTACGCACTAAGACACGCAAGCTCGAGCATGGCTCGACACCTCAATCCCTTACGCATCAAGGAACGTAAGCCAGAGCATGGTTCAACACCTCAAGCCCTTATGCACTAAGGCATGCAAGCCCAAGCCCGAGCCTCGGCTCGGCACTACAAAAGACCTTAACATAAGGCACCCCAAAAGATCGAGCCCAAGCTTGGTATTCTCTAAGACCGAGCCCAAGCTCGACACCCTTGAAGACCAAGCCCAAGCTCAGCATTCTCTAAGATCGAGCCCCAGCCCCCTATGGCTAGGCCCAGGCTTGGCACCTCAAGAGCTTATAAACTAGACATGGAAGATCAATTCCGAGCTCAGCTAGGGAACGGAGCCACACTCAGACAGTTGTACTGGTCCTTATTCTTCCAACAGTTACTTCGTGTCGCGCTCGAAGTAGAAGAAAATAAAGAAAGAAGCACAAGAATGTTAAGAGATGAAGACATCAAAATAATTTTTTCATTCATCAAAAAAGTGGAAAAAAACCCTCAAAGTACATCGCTCCAGAAGGAGACATCTACATAAAAAAAATATATATATATACAAGGCTAATCTCGGGGGGCTAGTCCACGGGCCTAGATCTTCACTTGTCTATCCTTCGAGTCGGATCACTTCTTCATCAATATCGATCGAGCCACAGAGCTGCACCAAAGTAGCAGGGCAGGAACATGCTACTTATAGTCTGTCAGATTGTAGCCTAGCATCTTACTCAGGATGAACTAGATGGCATCGTCCGAGCCGACCTGAAACGAAGCAATGTTAACGTCAATCAACCACTTCTGATAGGCCTAGGGGTTCAGCCACCTCGTTGGCTTCCAGCTTAGCCCGATGTTGCCTTTCCAGCTCGCCAACCCTAGCTCGAGCTCCTCCTCCGTGCGAGCGCCCTGAGTCTCGGACAACTCATCCTAGAGAGCATCACTCTCCTTCGTCAAGTTACTGTTGGCATTGAGCTACTTAGCAACCTCCGGTTTCAGCTCTCCAGTTATCAACTTGACATCATTGGCACAGACCTCCTCAGATGGGGCTATTTTCTTCTCAACCTCCATTTGGCCTGTGATCTTGTGCGGCTCCCCATGAAGGCGCTTTGCGTCCTCCTTCACCTTTGAATAAGCGACAGCCACGCCCTTAAACCGTTGAGCAGCCTCGACTGAGGAATTGAAGTAGCGCATTTCGCACCGAATAGACAGTGCAGGTCGTACGAAGGTAGAGATTGAATTAAATGCTTTAGCAGATTGATCCGAACTGCTAGAGCAGGGGGCTGGTGATGAGAGAATTTCTTTCCAACCATGGCATGGGCAGGGATCGTCCTGACCAGTGCTGCACCTCGGCCCCCCATCAGGCCATGCTACCACCTCGGCCCTCCATCAGGCCATGCTGCCACCTTGGTATCTCATCAAGCCGTGCTACTACCTCGACCCTCCATCAGGCCGTGTAGCCACCTCGACCCTCCATCAGGCCGTGCTACCACCTTGGCCCTCCATCAGGCCGTGCTACCATCTCAGCCCTCCATCAGGTTGTGCTGCCGCCTCGGCCCTCCATCAGGCCATGCTACTACCTAGGCCCTTCATCAGGCCTCGGCATCTCATCAGGTCGTGCTAGCACCTCACCCCTCCATCAGGCAGTGCTGCCACCTAGGCACTCCACCAGGCCATGCTACCAATCACCTAGGCCCGACCAACCTGTGACCTCGGCTCGACATAGTCAAGTAATGCACCCAGAAACGTGCACACATCCACTCCTACATTCAAGGGACGTGATCTCTGATCACGGGGGCAGAATTCCTTCTACTATACGTCATCAGAGGCATCCACCCCTCTCACGACTTGCACCTCCGAGATCAATGGAGAATACTCCTAGAATATTCTTTGGAACCCGGAATATTTCCAGAATCATAGAGCCACTCCCCTTGAGGACTCTACGCGTGAACCAAACTCTCCACAAACTCCCCTCCTTCTCTCTTCATCAGCAGCCTATAAATACCAAAGTAAGCCTCCATCATGGGGATCAATCAATCACTCCTTTTACTAGAAAAACTCTCTTGAGCATCTGCTGTGGAAAGATCTGACTTAGGCATCGAAGAGTCTCCTGTCGGGTCAGCTCGGTTCTCCCCTGTCCTCTCTTCTGTGCATGTCGGCTGGAACACCAGGAACTGTGCGGAAGGTCATCCGGTCAATTTTTACCGCATCAGTATCCATGAGTCAATCCATTCTGATTAGGATCTAAAGGATACCTTTCCAAATGTGTTCATACTTAAATATTTAGATCAATTCTATATCAAAAAATCCAAATTGGTTTTGCATCAGCTTTGAAGTCACAATCATGTTTTCATTCAGACCCCAAAATAAATTGGAGTTGGTAACACGCAATGATCCATTCCACATCCAAACCCGACCCATTTGTCCATGAAATTCTCCGCGTAGAAGCCAAACCGTGCTTATGTAAAGGGAAGGATTCCGTTACTTTTAAGGGTAGCCGTCAAAATGTAATGTTAGATTGGACGGAAAAGGTTAATAACACGGAGTGATACGGAGTCGTTGGGGACTAAGGATGATCGGTTGTTGTGCGGGTGTGTGTGGCTTTGATCGGGAAACACATGTAAAATAGAGAATAGAGAGAGAAACAGAAAAAGAGATGAAAAGAGAAAGAGAGGAACTACTACCCAGTGACTTTAAGTCCAGCTATAAATAGAGATTTGGGGGCGGAGAAGTAGAGGTATAGCCAGTCGGTTGAGCTCTTGTTAAGGCTCCAAGCGCATCTGAAATCTCCATTACAACTAAGTTCCTTTTGCTTTCAAGTCACTCTTTATTGTATGGCAGCCAATTCGCAGAGCCGAGGGATCGCAAGCTTAGGGAAGCGATTCGTCAACCAGATCTCCAACGGGAGCCTCCGCGATCCCGCTCGAGTTTCTTCCTCCCAAGCCTCTGCTCTCAGGTAATAACCATTTCATACTCGTTCTTCTTTTTTTTTTTTTTTTTCCACATTTGAAATCAGGTTCAGTTCCTTTGAGATTATGATTCGGAGTGTTTAACAGTTTCGAGACTTTTCTGTTGATTTCATTTCCAGAAATTGGTACTATGTCGGTATGATTTGAAGAAATTTTCCTCGAGAAATATGAAATTTCGTTATGTATAGATGTTCGCTTCTGTGCTTTTTTTTTTTTCTTTAGATTATCAAAAGCGATAT
>NC_056562.1:18213405-18298395 GCF_013358625.1 Macadamia integrifolia
TCTCTCTCTCTCTCTCTCTCTCTCTCTCTCTCTCTCTCTCTCTCTCTTTTAGTGAGTTTTCTCTGTTGATTGATCGGTGCTGCTACCAAGTTTTAGAGTTCCAGCAGCCGATCTGTCAGAATCTGTATTGTTCTATGTTCTGGTTCTGGTATTTAGTATTGTTGGAGAAACTTACCTTTTTAAAAGGTTGAGAGAGCTTGGATTTTGTGACCTCATGCTCTGTTTCCTTTCTATCTGTTCGGTTTTTTATTTTCAGTAGAATTGCAGGTAACCTTAGTTTCTTTTCTCTCTCTGATTTTGTACGCGGTGTTTTTTTGTGACTTTCATCCATTCTCTCTCTAGATATTTCTTTCTTCGATTTCTTCATTTTTCCTCTGATTTCTAAGTGCTGTTGAGTTGAAATCTGGAATTTCTTTTTTTTTTTTTTCTGAAATTATTCTCCTACTTTACAACATCTCGGAGGTATCATTACCGCACATTTGTCTGGAATCATCCTTTCCTCTCGTCAAGAGCAACAGGTAGTGTAACACCTAGAGTCTCTTTTGTGCTTTAGTCCAATTTTCTCGCATGGAGAAGTCTCTTAACATGAGCCATTTGATTTTCAGATCTTCTGAAACTGTTTCTCTGATGCTGCCTGCATATTCGCAGAACCAATCCAATAATTTTTCTTTTAAATTAATACTGGGGAAATGGATAGAAACAAGGAGCGCTGGTGTAGGCTGCTCTTCCAGACAGAGAACCGCTACCAATTAATAATAATCCCTCGACACCGGCTGTCTAACTCCTGACTGCTGGTCATTATTCTATTTTAATATTATAAAATTAGGTAAAAAAGACGCTACATCCCATGGTCGTGAAAGCGGAGAGGGTTCTCTCATCTAATTCTCCTCCGCCGGTTGGTATTCCCTTGCACAGGACACAAATATCTCTTTCTTGATCTGGAAGTAGAGAACAAGGGAGTGAAAAAATAGCTCTCTATTTACTCAATTTTTTTTTTTGCCCCTCCGGTCTTTTGCATCACAGTATCACTGAATTCATGAATACTTTCCGAGAAGGAAATTCTGTTGCTGATTCACTTGCCTCCTCAGGGGCATCTAATTCAGCTTTTGACCCTTGGGAAGTTGTTCCTCCTCTTGGTATTTTAGGTTCCGATATCGCAGCTAGCTCAGCTAACCTGGTCAACATCACACCTTCACCAACCAGTATATGCTTTATCTTCTTATATTCTATAAAAGATAAGACACAATAAAGAAGATTATTTTATTCTTTTTTCTCTTTTTTCTCATAATGGATATTACCTTTTCTGTTAATTTCCGTGCTATTCTGGACGGACTTCGTACCTCACTGTCTCACTTTATTTTTAATTTAGGTCCCTCCCACTTTCGTAGCTTTTGTGGTTTTGTGTGACCTGTTTGTACGGTCGTATACGTTTTTTTTTTTTCTAATAGATGTCCTATACATATAGGCTCAGGCACGGTGCACCTCCTGGTTTTGGTCCTACTCTAATGGATCTCATTACATGGGTTCAAATCAATTTGAGACAAATTTGGATGATTATAATTTGTAGTATCATGTTGTTCCTCCACAAAACTACTTTTTTCATGCCTTAACCCTTTAAAAAATATCTTGTTCATGCCCTATTTGTCTTTTTATTTTTAATTTATTTTATTTGACTTAACCTGCTTATCCGGTCTGCGTTACTCTTGTTAAACCGGTTTTAGTCGGTTGCCATCATGGTTTGAGATAGCCTGCATCGGTCTGAAATAATTTCGGGATCTTGTGGTTATAATGGATTCTAACAAATTCGACAATTGTTGCTCAAATTTTCTGCTCAGCAAAGCTTTTTTATGCCTATTCAAGTGTTGTTCTGGAGTTGAAAATTTTCTCATGTTGGCTGAAGTGAATTAGCGGTTTTTGCGCTCCAAACCGGTTTATCATGGTTGGTTCAGGTTGACAATTAACCGGTTTTGTAATTGTAGCAGGGGAGTGCATGTCTCTTCCTACGACAAGGAGATTGATGATCAGGTGCGTCCAAGCGTGGTACCGGACCATTTGATCCAGCCCGCTTCGGAGAAGTACTGGGCACCGCATCCACAGACTGGGGTCTTCAGCCCCCCGGAGCACTTCAGTGCTGCCGGAGGGGATCGTGGCTTCCATTCGCCACCATCGAACGGTGAGAGTTCAGTTTTGGAGCAGAAGGCCTGGTTTCGTCCCCTGGAGGACGTTGAGAAGCCCAAACAATTCTGAAGTACAGCCAAAACTTTTGCTTCTTAGCTTCCAAAGCTTCAAATCTAGCTAATATATTGATAAATAAATACTTATTAATAGTGTAGTATTCACTATACTACAGAGAGTACACGTATGGTATGTACGTATCTTCATCTATGTCTTTAGCGTATATAGATCATATTATATGTGATTTGTGTAGGGAATGTAATATTTCTGTGTGGTTATGTGCCTTTGCAAGGACTAGCTTGTTTATGTATTATTATCAATTAAGGAATTATTATGTAAATTTAGATGGATATGATTTCTAGTAAGTTCGGAAGACCTATGTGGAAACACGTGATCTCTCTTCATCAAAGGTAAATACTTTTTCTTTTTTATCTGTTGAAAAGGAAAACCTAATTGAGTTAAGAAGGGACAATTACTATTATTCCCTTACATTTACCCATATTTACTAGAACTCTATTATCTTCTTTTTATTTATTTTTTATTGGTTTTCTTATATTTGAACTTTTACTTCTCTTTCTTCCCTACTCTTTTTAAATGTTCACATTATCCCTTCTTTTCATCTGTTAACCCTTTTATCTCTCTAAGGGGAGAGAAAGGGGGTAGGGACAGGGATGGGGCTAAATCGTTGTTTCTGGTTTCATGTTCCGACTCGGGCCAAGAATGACCTTTGGTCTCTCTGCAAACCTCGTTACTGTTCCGGCTAAGGTAATTGAGCTACATTGTAGAATCACTATATAAAATTATACTTTTGTTTGCGATCTTAATCGTTTGGCATATTCTGAAGAGTGATAGAACCAAAGTTCAAAGACATCCTTGAGAAACATGTAGACAAGCTGCCTAGAAAAAGAGGAGGGAATGGAAGAATAATAGAAGGGTAATTATTAGAATAGCAATCAGCAGGGCAAAAAGGGTGTGGGTTTTTAATACAAGTTTTAAAAACAAATTAAGATTCAAAATAACTTCAAAACTAGTTTTAATTAAAGGGGAGTTTCATAATTCTTTAAGTCTCTTTTATATGGCTTCTTAATATGTTCAATTGCTACAAGATATTATGTAGCCTTCTCTTTTGTAGCCCAGAAAGAGAGATATTTATTTAGTTTTAAGAGATCTTAATTTACTCTCTTTAAGTTTCATTTATTCCTTATTTTTAAAGCTCTTTTTATTTCTTTCTTTTACTCTCCATCTCATTTGTCTTATAAATAGGGGGAGCTTTAGCATTTGTAACACACGAACAAGTCACTTGAGGAATTCAAGTGTGTGTTCTCAAGCTTTCTCATTTCTTGAGTTTTTGTTGGATTTATATGTCCATTTTGTGAGTGTTTTGTTTTAGTCACTCACCAAGAAGCCTAACAAATTTCCTACTGTTGCCCCGAATACACACTTCTAAGGGTTCAACTTCAGCTGATACTTTTTTATTCTTTCAAAGAATCGCCTTAGTGCGGGAATATGCCCCTGTCAATCTTTTGACTTCACTATCATGTTATCCACATAGACTTCCACAACTTTGTACATCATGTCATGCAATATGGCCGTGACTACTCTTTGATAAATTGTCCTAGCATTCTTTAGTCCAAAAGGCATCAACAATAGGTTCCCCATGGAGTGGTGAAGGCTGTTTTCTCACGATCCTCCGGGTGCATGCTTATTTGGTTGTATCCTGAGAATCCATCCATGAATGATAACAAAGCATGCCCCATCGTATTATCCACCAATACATCAATGTGAGATAATGGGAAGTCATCTTTAGGGCTTACTTTTTTAAGATCTCGGAAGTCTACGCACATTCGTACCTTTCCATCTTTCTTCGGTACTAGTACAATATTGGCCAACCATTGGGGGTACTTTACCACTTGTAAGAACTCCGCATTCCATTGCTTCACAACTTCTCTGATCTTCTCACTCCATTTTGGCTACATTCTTCAGAGCTTCTGTTTTATCGGCTTTGTCTCAGGGTAAGTTGACAATCGATGCTGCATGATGTTGGGGGCGATACTAGACATATCCTCATAAGACCAAGAAAAGACCTCAACGAACTCCTTCAGAAGACTAATCATCTGTTCTGCTTCTTCGTCATCAAGGGTAGTGCTAATTTTTACCTCTCGAAGGCATTGGTCGGTTCATAGATTGATAACCTGAGTATCCTCATGGATGGGTTGGGCTTTATTTGGTTTGCATTGTTTTATTAATTCTTGATGTTTATTTAGATCATCATCAGAAAAAAAGAGGCAAGTCATACTTGGAATTAGAAATTTCATTAATGAAAGAAGGAGTAATGGACTCAACATGCAAGGACTCTGACTCTTCTCAAGAGGGGAGACCGACACGAAATCATAAATAATAGATTTGACTACAGACTCGATAACTGGCTTGATGCTTTCACCAGGGGTATTCAGGCTGGTTGACTCAAAAGCATGAGCAAACTTGAAGTTTTCTCCAATACTTGTCCAGTTCATGAGTGGTTTAGTGGCTTGATGGATGTGGAGGTGTGGCAAAGGGCCTTCTTCTCCTTCTGAGAAAGTTGCTGCTACTTCTTCGGTGGCACAACAGTTCTCCTGGATGGGTGCCTGCTTCTTCATGAATACCAGTTGATCAATCTCATGCTCTCAGAAGCCGAACTTTCTAAGGGGTGAAGATTGGTGGAGACAACTCAATCCTCTCTCTATGAAGTCTATCTTTTTGAGCCTGTTGAGGGAAGCCATCCCATTGCCTCAGACACATCTTTGACCACCTTCACGAGTCTCCCCATTGCAATTGGTTTGGGCACAGTACATACAAACCATCATCCTTTGTGCTCTCCTCTATTTTGTATACTTGCTTCTTCCTCCAAAAGGACGGGGCTTGAGCTCATGTAACTCTCGGGCTTTTGGCTCTTGTAGGAGGGAGCAAATGAAGCCTTTCACGTCAAGGGAAAGTGGTAGACTCCAGGTGAGTCTTATCTTCTTTTCCCATTCCCTTTTCAGGAGGACTCAAGGACTTGGCAATTCTTTATACTAGATTAGTGTTGTGGGGTTGCCAGAGGTGAACCCATCTTCAATCATTGCAACTTCCTCTATCCCTGTAATGCAGTTGTCTTGGTCACCCAATCGAACTCATCTTGGAAGAAAACTTCAAGTCCTGGTTGCATCTTGGCGGCAGTTTCATTAGACCACGGCTCCACATTTCCACAAAAAGGGAAATCCTCTCCTTTTACAAAATACCAATTGAGAGTAGGGTAGTAAGAGATAGAGATCTTCCTAGTCATCCTCAGCACTTTCTGCCCCTTGGTGGTCAGAGGAGTGTACCCAATACCATTCTTTCCTTTGTTCACCGCCAAACTAGGCTGCTTTGAAACTCCTTGATGATATTTCCCTAGTCCCATGCTAGGAAAATATTGCATATTCTTCATCATCTGATTCACTGGTAGACTCCAAATGACTTCATAGTTAGCTGGGACTTCCTCCTTTGGCTCCTCTTTGGCAATGGTTGCACAAGTTGTATCTAATTCAAAACCACTTAGTTGGACCTCTTGGTCTTGTTCTTCAACATTTTCAATGTTAGCTAAAGTGTTAACCACTTCGAGTTCTCCAGCTACTGTGACCACCTTCCCTCATGAATGAACTTCATTTTTTGATGGAGGCTAGAGGACACTACCTTCGCAGGATGCAATCAAGGCCTTCCCAAAAGCATATTAAAGACTGCTAATATATCAATGACTTGAAAATCAATATCAAACTTCACTGGGCCCATCTTTATAGCAAGGGTAATGATGCCAAGGACCTTCCTCTTAGTATTGTCATATGCCTGTATGGTTTGGGTGGTTGGCCTCATTTCTTCCAAGTTGATGCCAATACTCTTTGCCGATCTCAAGGGTGGCACATTCAAAGCAGATCCGTTGTCAACAAGAACCTGGGGAACCACTTTGTCAAGCCATTCTACTGTGATATGGAGAGCTCGATTGTGCTGGGCTCCTTTGGGAAGCTCTGAATTCGAGAACATCAGAGATTGCACCGCATATGTTACCCCTACTATATGTGCAGATGTACTGGATTTATCTCGATTGGCACTTGCATATTAGTGAGAGATTTTAAAACTACTTCACAGTGTGTGGGGGATGCCATCAACAATCCTAAAATTGAGATGTTTGCTTGGGACTTCTTTAGTTGAGCCAAGATTGGATTCTCTAGCCCTTTCTTCAAGCTGCTAGTTCCGACCTCATTAGCCCTTAGTTGTTCTACTGCTAGAGCTTTACCCTTGTAGTCTTTTCCACTTCCAGTTTCCATCATGTTGATAGGTTTCTTTACAATTATTTTTGTGGGATAGCAGTCTTCATCATTAGTATTTGTTAGGGTGATTCTCCTTACCATAGAATCATATTCTTCTTCTGATTCTCCTTCCCTGCTTGGGGTGGAAAATCAAGGTTCTCGATAAATATCCATAGCTCTGGCTCGTAGCTTCTTAACTGCATTGAAAAGCTATTAGAATGCAGCATCGACCACCTCTGTGAAAGTGTCATCTAGCCCTATTTCCTCTAGATCATCCAACTGCTCATAGTAGTAATGATCACTGACAGTTACTTCACCCAGCATGTTGTTGATTTCTTCCACCTTCTCCTGCATTCTCAATATGTTGGAGTACACTTCACATAACTTATCCTTCATCTCTAATACGGATTTGGGTTCATCCAGATAAACTTGCATCTGCTCTCTAGATCCTTCATCACTTTTTGAATCTAACATAGAATCATTTCCTCCCATACAGAGGGAAGGGTAAATGCCACCTGTCAGATAAGCTATTAAATCATCACCACCAATAGCATAGACTAAGAAACATGTTAGATGTTCTGGTGAGTAGTATTCTAACACATCATTATAATCATTGTACCAAGGCCCTTGGTAGTCATCCTAATATGGACACCCATCATCCTCTTGAGAATCAGAGTCATCTCCATCCTTTTCATCTTCGTTCTCGTCCTCATCATCGTCATCATCCTCCTCTTCACTCATTTCCCCCTCACTTGGTTCTTCATTAGATTCTTCTGGTCCATCAAACTCTCTGGCATCCAAATGCTTGTAGTATCCAGAGCGTATAGACCAAAAGATTTCCATAAGGTTGGTCTTGACATCAATAGCTCGAAGTTGGACTAGTCCTAACTCATCATCCTCTGTGTCAGTCCCTTTGTGGATTAGGGAGATTTGTTTTTTAACTTGTTCCCCTATGGCCAATGCGGTTACTGCTCTAAGAAGATCAACTGTAACCTCTTCAATTACCTCTGGATCATCCTCTGAAGATATAGTGGGATGAATTAGAGAAGTGGGATCACTTTCCTGGTCTTCTCCTAAAGCATTCATTGATCCTGTTGATGATGTCATCTTTGGGAAATCTGGTAGTGCAAGCATATCCTTCCAATTGTACCCATCCATCCATCCTTCTTTTGGGTTATACACCAAACCTTAAGAATGGGATTGGTATGAGGGTGATGAGGGATATGAAGCAGGGTGGTATGAAGATGATGTAATGTGAGAGGTAGGATATAAAGATTGGAGGTGATAGATGAGGAGATTCCTTCTCCTTGATGGTGGGGGGAAGGTTGATGGTATGGTGGGGGTTGATAATATGGTGTGGTGGATTCTTCTATTGATGAGGAAGGGTGAACGGTGGGAGTCCTTTTGATTCTAGCCATTTGAATCATGATTTTGCTATAAGCTTGGGCATTCATATGATTCTTCCGAACTCTAGGTATAATGAGTTGAGTGGGATCACTCCCTGTAGTTTCTTCATCTAGATTGTTCACATGATTAGGGAGTGGATTGGTATTGACATTAGGAGGCTGCTTGACCTTAACCTCAATGGTCCCATTGTCTACCAGGTCCTGAATTGCAAGTTGTAAACCCAAACATCTTTCAGTATTGTGCCCCTTCTGAGTTTGGTAGGCATAATATTCATGATCCCTATATCAAGCTAGAGAAGGGTTGCTGATCACTCTTAGAGCCACTGTCCCTAGCAATCCTTGCTTCTTTAACTTCTCATATGTTGCTATAACAAGAATTCCCAAATCAGAAAATTGCCTTCTTGGCAAGGGGCCTTTTGGGCAGGTGCATTTTCTTGTATTATGAAGGACTATGAAGAAGTGGCTGGTGAGCTTGACTACTGGACTGTACTCACCATATTAGTTTCTAGACCCTTTCCCTGTCTGACTTGGGTGTTCTTGCTTGCATCTTGGGAGGACCCTTGATACTGGGCCTCTCTCAAAATTCTATTCTCCACATGTGTTTCGATGGCTATCAAGGCATCAAAAGTTTACAAAGGTTGATAGTAAAGAACATCATAATAGGGCTTTGACAGGTTCTCTATAAACATCTCCACTTGCTCTGCTTCTAAAGGCCGATCTGTCATCTTGGTGGCCTTATCTCTAAGCCTCAACAAGAAGGCAATGAATCCTTTTCTAGGTTGTTGCCTCAAAGTCTCAAGTTCTCATTGCTTCACATCCACTTTGGTGTTGCATGAGTATTATTTAGTGAAGGCTTTCACCATCGTCACCCAATTCTGAGTTTGGGATGACTCTAATTGTGTGAGCCACTTTAGTGCTGGTCCCAATAGGGTTAGTATAAAGGCTTGCCCCATCTAGTTATCTGCAAGCTACCACAACTTGGCGATGCTGAGGAAGACTTTGAGATGAGCTTTGGGTCCCCTGACCAGTCAAATCTATCAGTCTGGCACTTGAATTTCTTGGGAATCCTTGCCCCAGAAAAGAAACTCATTTCATCAGAATCTACTATTTAACTTTCTGAACCCTTCCCTGCTCGGAACATATTTTCTAACTTTTCCAATTTCTCTCTAACTTTCCTTTCTCTATCCATTTCTAGAGGTTCCATTCAAACATGTGCGGAAAACTCCTCTTCCTCATCTTCAATCACTACCCTAGGAGGAGGGACCCTAAAATAGGCCCCTCGTTGACCATTCAGATGGGTAGGTGAAGATCCTCTTTAACCGGTTGTCTAGACTTGCTTTGGTTCTCCTGAGTGAACTCGGGAAGAATTCCCACAGTAACCTGTAGCTCCATTCTAATCCACATCTCCCATAGCTGGTGCTGGCTCATTCCCAGGATTAGTTCTAGGAAGATTCTAAAGTGCATGCAATATCTGAGCTATCTCTCTCTTGACTTCAGCCATTTCTATTTATAAGGTCTCCACGGGACGAACCCAGGCCTGTTCGGATGATTCAGAGTTGTGTGGGTCCATACTAACTGGGCTGTAATCACTTGGCAGTAGACAATCTCGAAGAGATGATGAAGGTTATACTGGACTTATGCAAGTCAATCGATTACCCTAAAGCATCGAAAGGGACCACGGAGAATACTTGAGGTGTTGAATTGTGCCTGAACCAAAAGTGGTTTATTTTAGGATACTTGAATTCCCAGCCCATGTTCACACATTCACTAGATTGACAATGAATGATCCATCCGAAGTTAATCAGCTTAATGATAAAGGGTGGATAAGGTTCGATGCCCCTGGACCACCCAATGTCATAAGCGGGAGATTCATACAAATGGCTTGTCGAGAATATTTTCATAAGACTTTCCATGTAATAAAGTCATGCTTTCCATACTTTTTTTCCCACTAGGTGTCCTTCGTCCTGATTTTCTCGGGACTTCTTGGGACTTGATGTGACTCTGACAGGATTGTCACTGAGTCATGTATTTGGACTTTTTCCTTAAGGAGGAGGGACACCTTTATCTAAAACCCATATAGGAAAGCAATTCTTTACAATGGGAATATAATATAGGAACATTCCTCCTCAAGACCGCAAACAAGTTCTACAGTTAGCTTGTGGTGCTCTTAGCTTTTTCATCTATTTCCTATTTGATGCAAGCATGCAGTGGATGCAAAAGGACCGACAAGGCCTCCTTGACAGGATTTATATATGCAAGGTATGTGATCCTTTTGATATACCCATAGGTACGAGATCAAGGGGGTGACTTCCTTGATCATTACTCGTGACTACACACAAGGTTAAGCAAGTGGCCACGGGGTGGTGGAACCATGAGTGATTGTGTGTAAAAGTGTAATGTAGGATAATCATCATTCGATCTCAGAATGCCATAAAGTGCATGGACCTCTAAGAGGGTACTAGCACAATTATGGAAATCCTCACCGTTTGATGACTCATTCGATCTCAGAATGTCATAAAGTGCAGACCTCCCCAAGGGTGCGGGCATAATTACAACATCCCCACCGTTTGACAATACCTTCCATTCTTGTACAGGAAGTGGGTATCATTTGCTCTCAAAGTACTCTCCATGACATGCGTTGATCTCCCGGAGGGTGCGGGCATGACAGGGAGTTCCTCGCCAAATGATTTCACTTCGAGCACAATGCATGATGCGGTTAACGAATACAATTACAAACATGGGATTAGCTAAATATGTTTTCAAACAAATATTGTGGAAAATGTTCTTGCATTTAAAAGTAACATCTAGTATCGGAAGCTTGACATTTGTCCCTAGTGGAGTCGCCATTGTGAGGGTAGCGGTCGGAGATGGACTGAGATGTCTCTCTTCCCTTGGAGGGAAAAGGACTTGCATCCCGACCTCTCTCCTCCTTATTCTCTTTTATGTGAAGGGAGGGGTTCATGTTGTGTGTGCTTTGCTTGTGGGCCTTGCACCGCCATATCACCGCTTGGAGATACGTGGAGGCCTATTTTGCAAGAGTGTAAAATTTGTTATTTGAGATGGGGATTTGATGATGGTCCAATACGGGGATCGAGATCATACAAATGGGGTTTGGGGTCGGCACCTAGGGTTATGGGCCTAGGACCCAGGGATGGGCCCGATTCCTGAGAAAAGGGCCTAAAATTTGGTCTAGTGCAAAGATTTAAGGTAAGTGTTCGGTTATAAAATTGGGAAGGTGTTAGGCACCCAATCTGCCCGGTTCAACCAGTCTTCCTATTAGATGCTTGAGAACGAACATTTTCCACAATTATCACTATTCCACATGCATGGCTAAGTTATCACACATATATACGTTAATTGAATTCAAACTACTATATAAAGTCTATATAAAGTCTACATGATAATAATTGGGTTGAGAAACTGTACCTGAACTTAGACCCATTTTAGGTCAAGAGGGTGGGCCCCTGACTAGTACCGGTTCAAACTGTCTTTCATGTTCTCCTGGCTCAGGGGAAGATGGTCTTGACCTCCAATTTCCTTTTTTTAGATGCTGATAGTGATCGTATTCGGACAAGTTTTAGCTAGGAATGATCACTTTTCGATTTTGGTTCAGACAAAGCTTCTACTAGGGAAGGCTATTTATGGATTTTGATTTGGATAAAGCTTTGGTTAGGGAAGGCTATTTTCGAGTTTGGATTTGGACAGAGCTTCGGCTAAGGAAGGCTATTTCTGGGTTTGGATTCAGACAAAGCTTCGGCTAGGGAAGGCTATTTCAGGGATTGGGATGAGGTGGCACTCCGACAAAGCTTCCGATGAGGATAGGCTAGGGGAGGCTTAGGCTGAGGTGGTACTTTGGTAGAGCTTCCGTGAGGAATGACTATTTTTGGAAAGATTCTAGGGGCATCTAGACAGAGCTCCCGTTAGGAACGACTATTTCTGAAAAGAAGCAGGCTAACCTAAAAATGGACTGAAGAACTCCAACGTCCCAAAGAACACTTTGAAGATCCGAACATAAATTCTGATCTTGATAAAGATCTCTTCGTAGACCCGAAGAACCTCAAAGGGGGGATTTCTATCTCAAGAACGCTCAAGAACACTCAAGAACACTCAAGGTAGGGGGCTCAAGAACATATTATTTTTGACAAAAAACTGGATTGAACTAAGAATTTGGATTGAAGATCTTCAAAGTCCCGAAGAACATTTCGAAGATCCGAACTGGATTGATCAAGAGGTGGAGGGGAGGAGAGTTTCACTAGAAGGGAGTGAGGTGGGGTTTTGATGTGTGAAATCCAAAGGAAGGGGTATTTATAGGTTTTTTCGGCCAATGGGAAAGAGGGAACATCTTTATCCAATGGATGAAAGAAGGGTTCTTGCCTAAAGTAGGGGGATATGGCTTTTATACACTGGGTAAAAGAGGTTCTTGGACCAAAATGGGTGGGGGAAGGTTTTTGTCCCATGGGTAAAAAGGGGGTTCTTGGGAGTGAGAATCCTTAGTAAAAAAGGGGTTTTTTGGTCTTAAGTGGGTGAAGAGAGAATTTCTTCACCCGCCAGGTCAAGGGAACACCAATCTCAGCCATGGACGGTGGCGCGTGGGACTAGGCCGAAGTGCCCAAGGCATGGTCAGTGTAGGAGAGTAGGCAATGCGGGCGATGTAATGGGTGTGCGACGTATGATGCATGGGTAGTGGCATGTGGGTGTGCGGCGCGTAGCGCAGCACCATGACATGCGAAGAAAATGGCAAAGGGGGCACGGGCATGGGTAGCAGGCAGGCATGCTGGGTAGTAGCTAACACGTGCATGTGTGCAACAAGGCATTGGCATAGGCGCGTGCCCATGGGGGCGTGGGCCTATGCCCACGAGGGAGCAAGTAGTGGTGCGGGGGTGCGGGCTGCTGGCAGCAGGGGTGCGGCCTACTGGCCACGGGGGTGCGGGGGCCACTATGCTAGGTAGTGCATGGTTGGGCTGTGTAGTGCATGGCTAGGCTGGGCAGTGCATGGATGGGTTGGCTAGTGCATGGCTGGGTTGGGCAGTGCATGGAGGGGCTGGAGCAGGCAGCTATGATTATGGGTTTTTTCGGTGATGATTACGGAAGGTCCATTAGTCCGATTTTGGCATGCCATATATCATCGGAATCTTATTCTCAAGAACTATCAATCCGTATGGTCATCTTGACCAAATTTCTTCATATATAAAAAGTCAAAATTAGACCTTCCTCTCTCTCTCACGGGGATTTCCAAGGTTTTGGGTAGGGGAATGTTTTCATCAGCATCTCTGTTGGTCAGAAGCCAAAAATCACGTCTAAGATCCATATTTCATCATAGCTAGAGGAGGGTGACAAAATTAGGTGTCTACAGAGGGTGACAAAATTAGGTGTCTATAGTGTTCTTGCAACAATGCTCCAATTTGAACTGTCTTTGTTGGCTAGGATTTATCTAATGGCACCATCAGCAATTGCTCAACTGGTTCAGCTCTTTGTATCAACCTTTCATCATGGCTATCCATGACTTCGGTGACACACACCATGCTTGAACATGGGCTCTTAATGGCCTTGACAAAATTGGCACAACACTCCTCAGATTCTCTTTGACTCAACCTACATTCCCGACCTTACTCTCTGTTGGAAACTTAACCATCATGTGCCTGGTAGAGACCATAGCTCCCAGACTATTCAGCGCAGGTCACCCTAAAATCACATTGTATGGTGATGTTATTTTTACAACCATGAAAGTCACCATTGTTGTAGTGGTCTTAAGGCCTTGATCGATAGTGACTGGTAGCACGATAGTTCCTTCTATTTCCAACGATACTTGTTTGTGATTTGAAAGTAGCCGCAAATGTATGGATCAATATAGCTAACAGGTTGAACACAAGGAGAGTAGCCACTTTATTTCTGGCTTCTTCTAGTAATGCAAAAGTGCATAGATTAATTCTGGTGACCTACGTCTAACTACCACCCTAAACAAATGCATCTAAAAACGTCCTAACCAATACATCTAGGAAATTTAAAATTGGAATTAAAATTAAAAACTTAACCATTTGTCATCTAACCCTAACTATTCGACATCTAGGAATTGAAATACTTCAAACCAAATAAATAAAAAGTAATAAAGTAAAAGAAAAGAAAAGTGCTAAAATATAAAATAAATAAAATAAAAGGAGAATAAAGCTAGAGAGAGGCACACAAGTAGGTATCTCTAATTAGCCTGAGGGATGCATCATAAATAATATGAGCTTCTCTACTTAACCAGAGAGTACTCTTACAAGGGCTTTTCTACTTAGTTTTAGGGAAAGGGATGCAATATAAATAAGAAAAGTAAAAAAAATGATTCCATAGCTGGAGAGGGGGCAAAGCCAACGCAAGCATCTAGCCAAGGACCTTGGAGGAAAGGGAAAGTATCAAAGTAAAAACTGAAATTTAAATCCTAAATTAAGAATGAATGGGTAGCCAGAAGAGGGAATGAGAGGGGGGAGAAGACTTATGTAGAAGCCTACTTATCTGAACTTCAACCTTTGAACTTGAAAACTTCATTGATTTGAGATACTACTAGCCCTAAAAATCAAATATGGAATAAACCAAATCTGAAATTGCTAGGCCTAGAGAAAACAAATCTAAAAGAGAAAAACTGAACTTGAAAGCGATGTTTCATAACTTGTTCTTGTCACCTAGAACTAAGCCCAGAATTAGAAATTAAAATTATTACACCTTTGAGTAAGTTGAATAACATAAACTATAAAAATAAAAAACATTGCATTAATGAAATAAAACTAATTACAAAAGTGTTTAAAGTAAGAAAAACTAAGAAGAACTAGAACTAGAACTAGAAGGAGAGCATAACAAAAATTAAAGAAGAAAAAGAGAGCAAGAGAAGGATGATTTTTCTATCTTGGTTGACCCTCTTATATAGGGAATGGGGAGGGAGTAGAGGAGGACACCCAAGGGAGATCCTCTTAGAAGATTTTGATAAGGTGGAAGTAGGAGAGTGGAGAGAAAATGAGAGAAAGTAGGAAAGAAGAGGTCTCCAACAATTTCTTTCCTTTTTTCCTATTTTTTTTTTCTTTTTTTCTCTCTCTTTTTCAAACTTGCACATAACCTTGGAAAATTTTCTATTCTTTACTTGAAAGATTTGAACAATATTCTAATTTATGAGGAAATTTCGTCTGTGCCCCTTGTCTTTAAGTGAGTGGAAAGAATTGTCAATAAAATCTCCTAAAAGATAGGATAGAGAGTGTAAATCGCACAAGGTGTGAGGAGAGAGAATACAACATCCCATACGGGTCCCTTCATTCTAGTTGGCATCTTGGAATATTCCTTATACCCCTGGAACAACTGTATACGGGATGGTTCTGCATTTTGGTTCAATTCTGGTCCATTATTCTTTTTTTAGCCCAAAAAGAATAATCGCTTGTATGGTTGTCCAAACGAATGTGTACTTTTAATACAATACCTCCATTTTGCTCAAAATTTCATCCTCTTCACAGCCATGAAAAGAAACTGATCCTCTTTAGGTGTAAAATTGGAGATATGGGGCCCGATAGTCCTTAAGGCCTTGAAAATACAAAACCTACAAAAAGAGGGTAAAACCCTAGGTATCTCCATTCTAAATATGTAAAAATGCATGCTTTATGGCCTAGATTTCACACATAAATGTGCTCATCAAAATTCCCTCACACTTAGACTTTGTTAGTCCTCGAGCAAAACAAAAACAAAAAGAATAAAAAATAAACACAGAAAACCTAACTCACTTTCATAGGAATCACAGTTGCACTTAGCATGTGCAACAAGCCTTTAAACCCGTTGGTCACCCCTAGTGGACGAGTTGTGTCTTGTGGGTATTTGCAGTGAATATATATCTAAAATTAAAAAAAAAAATCCCAACCTTGGCTAAAAGTAAGGGCCATACCACCTATCCGGAGCAAAGATAATTTCTTACACTTGATCTAGGGACCCCACACTTGAATTTTTATTATCCTATATCAATTTTAGGCACAAACATATTTCTTAATTGGAACTCACCTTGTCTCTTCCAAAACATCCTTATCTTAAGGCAAAATCACTTGTGAAGTAATAGGGAACCAAGGACTAAGGTATTGGAGTGTTTTTGACCAAACATGTTACCAAGACATTGATGACATTTGCATATACTTTCCTACTGTGTGGTTTTCTTTCTTTCTTTTTTTTTTTTTCTTTTTTTTTTTAATAAAATCTATTATACTCTACTACTGTTGGGCTGAATGACAAGGTGGAGCAAACACCAGACAACCAAGTTACTATATAGCTTCGCTTTTTTGCATATGCCCACATAGACAGTGATGCTAGAGTTCTTTCAGAAATTTCTTCCTTCAAAGTTTCGATCGAGACACCATGCTTCTTGAGGTGCAATGCCCTGTCTAGTTCTAAGAAAATCAACTCCTATTCGTTCTTTCCACACTTCATTTAAAATTGTATATTTGTTAACTCATGCCAATCTAAAAAGTCTCAACTCCGAATCAAGAGTACAAGGAACCCACAGACTAACATATGGTCCAACACCGTAAAATAAGGGTTTCTTATTTTTCAAAAGAAAGTCTCAAGACATAGGCTTGTTTCTTTTTTCTCAATGGGGTTTTTATGTGTTCAAGATGGGTACCTTAATCAAAATTATTACTTTCATACATCAAGCAACCGAATGGTATGATCATTAGCCAAAAACTAAAGTAGGACTTCATCCTTAGCAAGGTCAAATAACAAAAAGAAAAACAAACACAAACAAAGGGGAAAAGTAAAAACAAAATAGAAATTGGTTTCCCTCCCCCACACTTAAGTCATGCAATGTCCTTAATGCATAGAAAGAATTAAAAGTGAAGAAAATGCAAGGGGGTAATACCTGGGTAAAGTTAGTCATTTATGTAAAAAGGTTCATGCAGATCAATGACCTCTTCCAGAGCAGAAGATGACAACTCAATGAAGGGTTCAACCATTGACCATTCACCTTGAAAATTGCACCTATGCTAGGGTTCAATACCTCAATAGCACCATGAGAAAATATAGTCTGTACAACATAAGGACCAACCCAACGGGATCTCAACTTCCCTGGAAAAATATGCAACCTAGAATTGTAAAGCAAAACCTTATCACCAGGTGTGGAAGACTTCCTAAGGATTTGTCTATCATGAAAAGCATTGGTTTTTGCCTTATAAATCCTAACATTATCATAGGAATCATTGTGAAGCTCCTCCAACTCAGCTAGTTGGAGTCTACTATGAGTACATATCAAAATTCAGCTTCTTTATAGCCCAAAATGATCTGTGCTTTAACTTAACTGAAAGATGGTATGCATTCCCATACACAAGGTGGTAAGGAGATTGTCCAAGATCAATCTTAAATGCAGCTCTGTGAGACCACAAGGCATCCACAAGTCTAAGAGACCAATTATTTCGATTAGGGTTGACAGTCTTTTCCAAAATTTGCTTAATCTGCCTATTGGATACCTCAACCTGGCCATTAGTTTGAAGATGATAGGGTATAGCCAGCTTATGGGTGATCCCATATTTCTTTATGAGGGCCTCAAATGATCTATTGCAAAAATGCTTGCCTCTGTCAAAAATGTAATAAATGATCCCATTATCCATCCACTTTAGAATTTCTTTTTGAATGGCTTCCTTCGTCACAGGGTTTTATCTTCTCTAGGGTTCCGTTGAAGGTTTGGACCCCTCAATGAGGTGAATATGATGTTGAACAATAGAAATACTAATTCCTTTGATGTTAGCCATGGTCCATCTTATGGCTTCCTTATTTTCCTTTCGATGCTCGATCAACTCTTCTGCCTGACTTGAAGCCAAATCAAAAGCAATGATAACTGAAAGAGTGTGATCCTTACATAATAAAGCATACTTAAGATTGGAGGGAAACTCTTTCAACTCAAGCTTATGGGGTTCAACAATGGAAGGCTTAGGCATTAAGGTAGTTAAGGGTCCAATAGGCTCTACAGGTGTTTGGAGACTCGAAACCTCAGATATAATTCCCTCATGAAATTCACCCAATTGTTCCATACACTCTTGAAATTTAGAATCAAAATCAATATCAAACTAAGTCTTAATAGAATCTAGAATTTTGTGGACCATATGAACTTCCTCTTCATGGGGATTTGGTTGCTTACCCAACTTAAAGGCATTAAAATCCACAGAAGTGTTGCCAAAAGAAAGTTTCATGGTACTGTTCCTGCAATTGATTATGGCATTACTGGTGATAAGGAATGGTCTACCAAGAATGATTGGGATCTGATCCCAAATGTTGGCAATTGGTTGGGTGTCTAAAACAATAAAATCAACAGGGAATAAAAATTTTCCTACCTTAAGTAAGACATCCTCAACCATCCCTTTAGAAATCTTAACAGATCTATTTGCTAACTAAAGCATAGTTCCAGTGGCTTTCAATTCTCCAAATCCTAGTTGCTTGTACGTATGGTAAGGCAAAAGATCCCCACTTTATACTTGGCAACTACAGGCTGAGTAATTATGGAACTAATGTTACCTGCCAAGAACACCTTTTTGGGCACACTAGTGATTTGTTTGTGGTACACAAATCTTTTAGGACTGCATAGGTAGGGATCTGGGATATGGCATCCAAAAGAGGGATGTTCACTTCTATATTTTTGAAGACTTCTAAAATTTTATCTATAGAAGCAGTCTTCTTTTTTTTTACCAAGAGATTAGGGAAGGGGACAGGGGGGCATGAAGACTATTAGAGATTTACTCTTTTTTAGAAGAATCATTTTTGGTTTTCTCAATCAAATCATCCTTAATTTCAAAAGAATCTTTAGGTTCATCAGACGAACCTAGAATAAGAAGCACATTTGTATTCTCAATAGAAGGAGAGTTAATAGGATGGATAGTGCTCGAAAAATATTCCCCTACCTGAAACCCTGGAAACCCCACATGGGAGAGAAGAGGGTCAAATTTTGCTTTCTATAAACGAAGGAATCTAGTCAAGATGACCATACAGATGGATAGTGCTCGGAAATACAATCCCAATGATATATGGCACGTCAAGATCGGACTGTCAAATCTCTCATAATCATCGTCAGAAAAATCCATGATCAGGTATATACTGCACACGCTGGCCAGTAGGCCAGCGTGCACGCTCCCTCTGGTCATAGCCCGAGCCCCCTCTGGTCATAGCCTGAGCCCCCTCTGGTCATAGCCCAAGCCCCCTTTGGCATGCCCTCTCCACCCATTTTGGTCTGAGAACCCCTTTTACCCATTAGATAAAAGCCCTCTTCACCCACTTTAGTCCAAGAACACTCTTCTGTCCGTTGGGTAAAAATTCTCCTTCCTTCTCATTGGTCCAAAAAACCAATAAATACCCCCTCCTTTGGATTTTACACACCAAACAACCCCACTTCACTCCATAGTAGTCACACTCTCTCTCATCCTCCCCTCCCCCTCTTGATTTTCTTCGGATCTTTGGAGTGATCTTTGTAAAGATCTGAAATCTTGTTTGGATCTTCAAAGTGTTCTTCAAGACTTTGAAGATCTTTAATCCAAGTTCTTAGTCCAATCCAATTTCTGCCAAAAATTGTATGTTCTTAGCCTCCCCCTTTGAGTGTTCTTGAGCTTTACCACAGAAAGAAATCCCTCCCCCCTTGAGGTTCTTCGAGTCTACGAAGTGATCTTTGTCAAGATCCGAAGCTCTATTTATATCTTCAAAGTGTTCTACGGGGCTTTTGGGATCTTCAATCCATTTTTAGGTCAATCTTTTTCTTTTTAAAAATAGCAGTTCCTAGCAGAAGCCCTATCTGAGTGCCCCTGGAATTTTTACAAAAATAGCTATTCCCAGTGAAAGCTCTACTGAAGTGCCACCTCTGCTTAGCCCTCCCCAAGCCTATCCCTAGTGGAAGCTCTGTCGGAGTGCCACCTCAGCCTAGCCTTCCCCTAGCCTATCCCCAATGGAAGTTCTGCCAGAATGCCACCTCATCCGAAGCCCACAAATAGCCTTCCTTAGTCAGAGCTCTGTCATCCAAATCTGAAAATAGGCTTCCCTAGCCAAAGCTCTGTCCGAACCCAAATCCAAAAGCAACCATTTCTAGCCGGAACTCTGTCTGCATACCATCACAGTTAACATCTCTCAAGAAAGGATGTTGGAGGTCAATACCATCTTCCCTTGAGCCAGGAGAATCAGAAAGACAGTCTGAGCTGGTACTAATTAGGGACTCACCCCTCTTGACCCAAAACAGGGGTTAAGTTTAGGTACAGTTTCTCAACCATCTTTTTCATCATGTAGACTTTATATAGACCTTATTTTAGTGTATATAGTAGTTTAAATTTAGTCAATGTATATATTTGTGATAACTTAGCCATGCATGTGGAATAGTAATAATCATGGAAAATGTTCGTTCTTAAGCATCTAGTAGGAAGACCGATCGAACTAGATAGATTAGGTGCCTAACATCTTCCAAATTCTATAACCTGACACTTACCCTAAATCTCTAGACCAGACCAAATTTTGGGCTTTTTTCTCAGGAATTAAGCCCACCCTAGGGTCCTGGCCCATAACCCTAGGTGGCGACTCCAAGCCCCCATTTATATGATCCTGATCCTCGTATTGGACCATCATTAAACCCCCATCTTAAATAACGAATTTCACTCTCTTGCGAAATAGGCCTCCACGTATCACCGAGCAGTGATATGGCAGTGCGAGGCCCACTGGGCATGCACACATGACACACCTCCCTCCCTCGCATAAAAGAGATGAAGGAGAGGAGAGAGGAAGGAATCAACATGCATAAGTCCATCTCCAACCGCTACCCTCACAGTGGAAACTCCACTGGGGATAAATGTCAAGCTTCTGATATTAGATGCTACCTTTAAATACAAGAACATTTTCCATCGCATTTGTTTGAAAATGTGTTTGGCTAACCCCATGTTTGTAATTGTATTTGCTAACCACATCATGCATCATGCTCAAAGTGAAATAATTTTGTGAGGGACTCCCTGTCTTGCCCGCTCCCTCAGGGAGGTCATCGCATGCCATGGAGAGTACTCTAAGAGAAAATGATATCTGCTTCCTGTACAAGGGTGTGGGGTATTGTTAAACGGTGAGGATGTTGATAATTGTGC
Source organism: Macadamia integrifolia (assembly GCF_013358625.1). NCBI lineage: Eukaryota > Viridiplantae > Streptophyta > Magnoliopsida > Proteales > Proteaceae > Macadamia > Macadamia integrifolia. Next base: position 18,234,382 of record NC_056562.1, read on the forward strand.
CAGTACCCTCGGGGAGGTCCATGCACTTTATGACATTATGAGATCGGATAATAGTATTACCGCATTGCACTCTTACACACAATCACTCACGATTCCACTACCCCGTGGCCAATTGCTTAACCTTGTGTGTAGTCACGAGTAATGGGCAAGGAAGTCATCCCCTTGATCTCATACCTATGGGTATATCAAAAGGATCACATACCTTGTGTATATAGATCCTGTCAAGGAATCCTTGTTGGTCCTATTGCATCCACTGCATACTCAGCATCATTTAGAAAATAGATGAAGAAGCTAGGAGCACCACAAGCTAACTGTAGAACTTGTTTGCGATCTTGAAAAGGAATGTTCCTACATTATATTCCCATCGTAAAGAAATACTTTCCTAAGTAGGTTTTGGATAGAAGGTGTCCCTCCTCCTTACGAAATACGTGACTTAGGGGCAATCCTGTTAGAGTCACATAAAGTCCCGAGAAGTACCGAGAAAATCAGGGGGAAGGATACCAAGTGGGAAAAAGAGCAAGGAAAGCATGACTTTATTACATGGAATGTTTTATAGGAATATTCTCGACAAGCCATTTGTATGAATCTCCCGCTTATGGCATTAGGTGGACCAGGGGCATCAAACCCTATCCACCCCCATCATTAAGTGGACTAACTTTGGATGGATCATTGGTTGTTAATCTAGTGAATGTGTGAACAAGGGGTTGGGAATTCAAGAATCCTAAAATATGCCACTTTTGGTTCAGGCACAATTCCACACCTCAAGTATTCTCCGTAGTCCCTTTGGATGCGTCAAGGTATTCGGTTGACTCGTCTAAGTCTAGTGTCACCCCCATCGTCTCTCCAAGATATTCTACCTCCAAGTGATTATAGCCCAGTTCATATGGATCCACCCAATATGGAAGCACCAGAACAAGTGTGGATCCACCCAGTAGAGACATTTGAAGTTGAGTTGCTGAAGTCAAGAATGGATTAGCTCAAGTGTTGCACTTGTTACGTAGCCTACTTAGAACCAATCTTGGGCCTGACACAACTCCTCCTCCAGCAGATCTAGAACCAACTAGGCCTATAGATCATCAAAGGACTTCCTCCAAGGATCCCCCTCCAGCTGTAATTAATGATGAAGAAGAGGAATTTGTGGCACATGTTAAAAAGGAACCTCCAAAGACAGAGAGGGAAAGGAAAATGACAGAACAATTAGAGAAGCTTGAGGATATGATCCGAGCAGGGAAAAGTCAGGAGAGTCAAATAGTAGATTTTGATGAGATGAGTTTCTTTTCGGGGGCAAGAATCCTTGAAAAGTTCAAGTGTCAAACTGACAGATTTGACGGGTCAAGGGATCCTAAGGCTCTTTTGGAGGTATTCCTTAATATCATGAAGATATGGTAAATTGCTGACAATCAGATGAGGCAGGTATTCATGTCAACATTATCAGAACTGGAACTAAGGTGGCTCACGCAGTTGGAATCCACACGAACACAGAATTCGATGGCAGCAATGAAAGTCTTCACTAAACAGTATCCCCACAACACTGAAGTAGATAAGGAACGTTGAGAGCTCAAAACCTTAAGACAACAACCTAGGGAAGAGTTTACCACTTTCTTAACAAGGTTTAGGAACAAGGCCACCAAGATGGCAGATCGACCTTTTGAAGCAAAGCAAGTAGAAATGTTGATTGAGAACTTGTCAAAGCCTTACTATAATGTTCTGTACTATCAACATCTGTAGACTTTTGATGCCCTAATAGCCACTGGGACACGTGTCGAGAACAAGATCCCAAGGGATGCACAATATCAAGACATAGGGAAGAATGCCAAGGGCTGGCTAGGAAAGAATCCTGAAACCAATGTGATAGGTGCAATCCAATAGTCAATATCATCTACGACCACTTCACCTTCACAGCTGTTTGTGATACGATCAAATGCTTCTTCCCAAAAAATTCCTCACACAAAAAGACAATTCATAGAATTGGGAACGCCTTTGACCACAATATATGAAAAGTTGAAGAAGCAAGGTCTTTTGAGAACTACGGCTCCAAGGTTGATCTGTAATCCTCCCCTGGCTTGGTACAAGGCTAGTGAGTATTGTACTTACCATGCTCAGAAGGGGCCATACTACTGAAAGATGCATAACTTTATAGCATACAGTTCAAGATTTGGTAGACAACGGGACCATTGAAGTCGAGGCCAAACAGTCTCCCAATGTCATTACCAACCCACTCCCTGATCATGCAATAGTTATTGTATTGGAAAAATAATCAACGAAAATTGACCCCACTCAACTCATCAAACCACAGGCTTGAAGAGATCACTTGATAAAAACCCCAGGGAAAGAAGAGCCATCAGGAGAAGAGTCAGAAGATGAGGATTAGATGCCTGCCTTCCCTCCTTCATCACCGACCTCAAAAGAGGAATCCACCATCTCATACCATCCACCTTTGCCATTGTCTTCCCTCTCACCATACCATCAGAGAGTAGGAACCCCTTCATCATTCTATCATCCACTATCTTCATCAAAACACCCTATCTCCTACATCACATCCCCTTCATATCACCCCACCTCATATCCTTCATCACCCTTATATCATTCCCATTCTAGGGGTCAGTAGACAATCCATAAAATCCAAAAGAAGGATGGATTGGTGGGTATAGCTGGAAGGATATACTTATGTTTCCAGAATCTCTAGAAATAACTTCATTAGTAGAGTCAGTAAATGTTTTGAGGGAAATTTAGGAGAATGACCCTGTGTCTTTGATTCAGTCAAACACACCTTAAGAGGAGGTTCCAATGGAAAGAGAACAAGATAGTTACACCACTAGAATAGTGGATGTAGCACTGATTGAAGATGGGTTCTCCTCTAACAACCCCATAACAATGATCCGGTCAAAGGAGACCCCAAGCCCCCGGGTATTCTTGAAGAGAGAATGGGAAAAGAAGAAAAGACTTATCTGGAGTTTACAACTTTCCACTGATCTAAAGAACTACATCTGCTCATTTCTATAAAAACCGAGATCTTAGGAGCTACATGAGCTCAAGCCCAGGCCTTTCAGAGGAAGGAGCATATATGCAAAGCAAAGATGAGCACAAAGAATGATGGTCTGCATGTATTGTGCCCGAATCAACTGCAACAGGAAGACCTGTAATGGTGGTCAAAGATGTGACCGAGGCACCAGGATGGCATCCCTCAACAGGCTTGAGAAGTTGGATTTTATAGAAAGAAGATTAAGCAGCCTTCACCAATCATCACCCCTCAAAAAGTTCAACTTTAGGGAATATGAGTTGGATTAACTCGTCTTTATGAAGAAACAAGTATCTGATATCAACACCATTGAAGAAATAGCGGTAACTTTGTCAGAAGGAAAGGCCCTTTGCAACACCTCCTCATCCATCAAGTCATCAAACCGCTCCTGAATTTGACTAGCATTGGAGAAGACTTCAAGTTTACTCATGCTATCGGGTCAACCAACCTGAATACCACTAACAAAAGCATCGAGTCAGTTGTCAAGTCTATAGTTGAGTTTTTTGTTGAGTCTATTGTTTATGATTTTGTGTAGGCCTCCCCTCTCGAGGCAAGTCTAGAGTCTATTTATGTCGAGCCTGTTACTTCTTCTTTCATGAATGAAATTTCTGATTTCGAGTATGACTTGCCTCCTTTTTCTGATGATGATCTTAATAAATATCAAGAGTTAATAAAATAATACAAATAAAAAAAAGCCCAACCCATCCATGAGGATACTCAGGTTATTAACCTAGGAATCGACTAATGCCTTAGAGAGGTAAAAATTGGTACCACCCTAGATGACGAAGAAGTAGAACAGATGATTAGACTTTTGAAAGAGTTTGCCAAAGTCTTTGCTTGGTCTTATGAAGATATGCCTGGTATAAACCCTAATATCGTGCAACACCAATTGCCAACCTATCTTGGGGCAAAACCAGTAAAGCAGAAGCTCCAATGAATGCGGCCAGAATGGAGTGAAGATCAGAGAAGAAGTAGCCTTCACCACTCCATGGGGAACCTATTGTTACAAGGTGATGCCTTGTGGATTAAAGAATGATGGGGCAACTTATCAGTTACATGAACCAATCTTAGATCAAGGATCCCATTTTTGGGGCAAAGCATCGAGAGGCATAGGTCCGTCACCTATAGGCCACTAACCGAGTGGGGCAGTGGAAGCAGTCAACAAGAATGTCAAAGCCACCATTTAAAAAATAAAAGAGAGAAGAAAGAAATTGGTTGAGACTCATAAGGATTAGGCAGACAAGTTGCCACTTGCTTTGAGGGCATATCAGACTTCTATACAATCCTCGATCGGGGGCAACTCCTTTTGCATCGGTATATGGGGATGAGGCAGTACTACCAGAAGAGATTCGGGCACCACCTTTCAAGGTAGTTTTGGATAGCCAGTTACTTGAAGGAGAATGGGTAATGATCAGCATGACAAGCTCAGTTTTTCTGGATAAAAGGAGTATGAAGACTATGGATAATCTGAAAAAATATCAATAGAGAATACAAGGGTCTTCAATAAGAATGTGAAGCCCCGTTAAGTAGAAGAGGGTGAACTTGTTCTTCGAGAATAAAGAGCCCCAATTCATGACCCAAGAGGAAAATTCAAGCCCAATTGGAGTGGCCCATTCACTGTCAAAAGATTCTACCAAGCAAGGCTGTGAAGCTTATAGACCACAATAGAGAAGAAATACCCGGATTGGTCAACATGGTTCAAATCAAGAAATATTATGTCTAAAAATGGTGAATAGCCCAAACTATGTCAGACCTGATTCCTCTCAAGGGATACGTAGGCAACTTGACATGTGCAAGTGTGGTCTTAACCATCTCAAGGCATTAAATTGGTTCCTAAATTAATAATCAAGGTATCTTAAAAGAACATATAGTTTGTGTCCCCCAAGAATCCCCATTTGGCATGCAAGGCCATTAAGTATCTGTCATTCACCTATTGTTCCATCAATTCTTATCTAGGATTCTATCCCCTAAGAATCGCCATTTGGCATGCAAGGCCATTAGGTATCTGTCGTTCACCTATAGTCCTTCGAATTCCTATCCAGGATTTTATCTCCCCAAAAGTCATCACCTGACACCAGTTTATCAAGGCCAGTTCATTCTCCATCTTTGATCAAGTCAAAAAAAAAAAGGAACTTGATGCAACAATGGTAAAGATTTGGTTGTGTCAGTAGTTAATGAGCAATACTTTGATAAATCACCACATCTTCTCTTTGCTTGTGATAATTGCAGGATAAGTCATGAGCTTCTTGGATGAGACATTGAGGAAATAGACCTTGGACATAAGTATAATGGTACCAGAACTGCTAGAATCCATGAATATGTCAGTGCTTAGTCAAATTGGGTGCATAGAGCTACATCACAATCTACTCCGATAGATCCTTTAGCATTGGGATGTTGATTTATATATATGGCCAAGTCTGGCCATATATGTATAAGAAAAAAATGAACATGGGGAGGGAAAAATAAAAAAGCAATATTTATGTTTTACAGCAACAACAATAATAGATCTCTAGGAATCACCATCCTCATCTGTGCCATATTTGAACCCACTTACGGAAGTCATCAAGTTACTAGATGGAATAGTAACATTTGCTGACCACAAACTCGCCAGCTATGCTACGAGGTCCTCAATCTGGGCGACTTGGTTAGCATTTTGTTCCCTCAGAGAAGCAACCTATCCATCCTGGGAGGCACAAAAGATGGTTAAAGCAAGGAGTAATAATAAAATAAAATCAAAGAAAAAATCTGCGAAAATCCCCACCCTCAATACAAAATTTAGAAAAAAAAGAAAACAAATCAAAATTCAAAAAATAAAAAAATCAAAAGAAATTTTTTTTTTGATCAAGAATCAAAATCCAAAATCAAACTTCAAAGTTCAAAATCAAAACCCAAAATTGAAAAAAAAATTCAAAAATCAAATTTCGAATTTCAAAGTTCAAATCAAAATTCAAAAAAAACCAAAAATCATAGGTCAAGAATCAAAGATAAAAAAAAGAAAGAATCAAGTCAAGAATCAAAGATCAGAATTAAAAAAAAAAAAGATTCCAATTCTAAGGTATAGCTCAAAAATTCTTACCACAAAATACAAAACCTAAATCAAATTTCATGAGGAAGGTGAAATTTACATCACATTCATGTGAAAGGTGAAAATCAAATTCTAGTGGAAAGTAAAACTCAAAGCAAATTAATGTGGTAGATAAAATTTACATCACATTCATGTGAAAGGTGAAAATCAAATTCAAATGGAAAGTAAAATTCATGTGAAAAGAAAAATTCAATCCAAATCAAGAGCAAATCAAGATTCCAATTCAAAAGTCCAAATTCAAGATTCCCATTCAAAGGTCGAAATTCAAGATTTCAATTCAAAAGTCCAAAAGATTAAAAATCCAAAGAAGAATCAAAGAATCAAAGGTCAAAAATCACAAAATCAAGAATCAATTATTAATGTCTTTTACAAGATTGAAAAAACAATGAATTTCTTTCCTATAATTGACAGTACCAGATAGCCTAGCTCGGTTCAAAAGAACTCACCTGGAAGACCAGATAGCCCAGCTAGATTCAAAAGAATCTACCTAGAAGACCAGAAAGCCTAGTTCAGTTCGAAAGAACTCGCCTAGAAGACCAAATAGCCCAGCCCAGAACAAAAACACCCACCTGGAAGATCAGAAGCCCAACCTAGTTCAAAAGAACTCACTTGGAAGATCAGATAGCCCAGCTTTATTCGAAAGAACCTACCTGGAAGACGAGATAGCCTAGCCCGATTTGAAAGAACCTGCCTGGAAGACTAGATAGCCCTGCCCAATTCGAAAGAACCTACCTGGAAGACCAGATAGCCCAGCCCGGTTCGAAAGAACCCGCCTGGAAGACCAAATTCCCTGAACTGGCACATGTGAAGCCCAGCTATGGGATATCCAAGAATCCAATGTTTTTGCTTGTTGGAAGATTGGAAGAGCAGCGAATTTCTCTCTTATAACCACTGGTCCCAGATAGTCCAGATTGGTTTGAAAGACCTAGCCTGGAGACCAAATTCCTTGACCTAGCACATGTGAAGCCCAGCTAAGGAAAATTCAAGAATCAAATGTTTTTACTTGTTGCACGATTGGAAGAGCAGTGAATTTCTCTCTTGTAACCTTCGATCCTAGATAGTTCAAATTGGATCGAAAGACCCAGCCTGGAGACCAAATTCCCTGAACTAGCACATGTGAAGCCCAGCTAAGGAATATCCAACAATCAAATGTTTTTACTTGTTGCAAGATTGGAAGAGCAGTAAATTTCTCTCTTGTAACCTTCGGTCCCAGATAGTCCAGATTGGTTCGAAAGACCCAACTGAAAACCAAATTCCCTAACCTGGCACATGTCAAGCCTAACTAAGGAAAAGCCAAGAATTAAATGGTTTTACTTGTTGCAAGATTGAAAGAGCAGTGAATTTCTCTCTTGTAACCAATGGTCCTAGATAGTCCAGATTGGCTCGAAAGACCAAGCCTGGAGATCAGATTCCCTGAACTGGCACATGTAAGGCCTAGCTAAGGAAAATTCAAAGATCAAAGAACTAACATCTTTTGCAGGATTGGAAGAGCAGTGAATTTCTTTCCTATAATTGGTAGCCCAGGAAGTCCTAAAACTCTAAAGTAGTTGAGAGATATTATCTGTTACATTGTTCATTTCCATCATTAAAGAGCAAGATGATAGTAGCACATGATTCGGGCGACAAAATGTGCTCGTTCTTTTCTTTACCCTTCGACCATTGGCATACGCCTCGGCTAAAGAGGGGCATTCTGTAGACACCAAATTTTGTCATCCGGCTATGATGAAATGTGGATCTTAGACATAACTTCTGGCTTCTGATCAATAGAGAAGATGGATTGAGAAAGCCCAGAAACATTCCCTTACTTGAAAACCTAGAAACCACAACGGGAGAGAAGAGGGTCAAATTTTGACTTTCTATATACAAAGGAATCTGGTCAAGATGATCGTACAGATGGATACTGCTCAGAAATACGATTCCAATGATATATGGAATGTCAAGATCGGACCGTCAGATCTCTCGTAGTCATCATTAGAAAAATCCATAATCTCGCGGATGCTACACACACTGGCCAATAGGCCAGCCCACACAGTCGAGCGAGTGCTGTCCCTCTGGTCATAGCCTAAGCCCCCTCTGGTCATAGCCCAAGCCCCCTCTGGCTATGTCCTTTTCACCCATTTTGGTCCGAGAACCCCTTTTACTCATTAGATAAAAGCCCTCTTCACCCACTTTAGTCCAAGAACACTCTTCTGTTCATTGGGTAAAAATTCTCCTTCCTTCTCATTGGTCCGGAAAACATTTAAAAACCCCCCTCCTTTGGATTTTATACACCAAACAACCCCACCTCACTCTATAGTAGTGAAACCCTCTCTCCTCCTCCCCTCCCCCTCTTGATTTTCTTTGGGTCTTCGAAGCGATCTTTGTCAAGATCTAAAATCTTGTTCGGATCTTTGAAGTGTTCTTCTGGACTTTGAAGATCTTCAATCCAAATTATTAGTCCAATCCAATTTTTACCAAAAGTAGTATGTTTTTAGCCTCCCCCTTTGAGTGTTCTTGAGCTTTACCAGAAATAGAAATCCCTCCCCCTTTGAGGTTCTTCAGGTCTACGAAGAGATCTTTGTCAAGATCCAGAGCTCTGTTCGGATTTTCAAAGTGTTCTTTAGGGCTTTGGGGATCTTCAATCCATTTTTAGGTCAATCCATTTCTTTCCAAAAATAGTGGTTCCTAGCGGAAGCCCTATTCGAGTGCCCCTGGAATCTTTCCAGAAATAGCTATTCCTAGTTAAAGCTTTGTCGAAGTGCCACCTCTGCCTAGCCCTCCCCTAGCCTATCACAAGCAAAAGCTCTACCGGAGTGCCACCTTACCTATCCTCCCTTAGCCTATCTTCCTTGGAAGCTCTGCTGGAGTGCCACCTCATCCTAAGCCCGAAAATAGCTTTCCTTAGCTGAAGCTTTGTCCAAATCAAAATCTGGAAATAGGCTTCCCTAGTTGAAGCTCTATTCGAACCCAAATCCAAAAGTAACCATTCCTAGCTGGAACTCTGTATGCATACCATCACAGTCAACATCTCTCAAGAAAAGAAGTTGGAGGTCAAGACAATCTTCCCTTGAGCCAGGAAAATCAGAAAGACAAGCTGGTACTAATCAGGGGCCCACCCTCTTGACCCAAAATAGGGGTTAAGTTCAGGTACAGTTTCTCAACCAACTTGTCATCATGTAGACTTTATATAGATCTTGTTTAATGTATATAGTAGTTTAAATTCAGTCAATGTATATATGTGAGATAACTTAGCCATGCATATGGAATAATAATAACCGTGGAAAATGTTCTTAAGCATCAAGTAGGAAGACCGGTTGAACCGGGTAGATTGGGTGTCTAAGACCTTCCCAATTCTATAACCTGACACTTACCCTAAATCTCTGGACTAGACCAAATTTCAGGCCCTTTTCTCAGGAATTGAGCCCACCCCAGGGTCCTAGGCCCATAACCCTAGGTGGTGACTCTAAACCCCCATTTGTATGATCTTGATCCCCATATTGGACCATCATTAAACCACCGTCTCGAATGACGAATTTCACACTCTTATGAAATAGGCCTCCACATATCATCGAGCAGTGATACAGCAGTGCGGGGACTATAGGGTAAGTGCACACGACACACCTCCCTCCCTCACATAAAAGATATAAAGGAGAGGAGAGAGGACGGAATCGACACGCATAAGTCCATCTCTGGCCCCTATCCTCCCAACTAGCACCAAGGATACATCTTAACCATATTGACTGATGATGGCTCTCTAGGAACAATAGCCTTAATCCTTTTGATTAGGCTATCCAAGTGGGCTTCCTTGGCTACTATCCCATCCACAAATATCCTTTCCCTCCTATGGTTCTTCCACTTTCTTGGGTTGATTCCCACTCACGGGTTTTGTCAGCTAAGTTAAGTAAGAATTCCCATGCTTTTCCTTCATCTGTAAAGGATGTGAATCCCCTAGGGCACATAGACTCTATCATTTGCTTAGTTGGGTAATCAATACCCTCATAAATTATTTGACATAAATACCATATGTCTAGGCCATGGTGAGGGCATTCTTGGAGTTGATCATTGAATCTCTCAATAAGTTTGGAAAAGGACTCACTAGGCTTTTGCCTAAACTGAAGGATATCACTTCTAAGCTTATTGGTCTTAGAAGTTGGGAAAGTTTTTTTGAGGAAGAAAACTGTGAAGTGTTTCTATGTGGTTATGGAATTTGTGGGTAACCCATACAACCACTTCTTAGCTTGGTCTTTCAATGCAAAGTGATGGACCTAAACTTAACAGCATCATCAGAAAGTTGTTGGATCTTAATTAGAACATATACCTCTTCAAATTCCCTTAGAATAGGTATGCATCCTCAGAGGTCAGCCCATGGAAGTGGGGTAGCATAGTGATGTACTGAGATTTCAGCTCAAAATTATTACCCTGGGCTTGTGGTAGGACTATGCAGGACGGTTGGGCTGCTCTAGTAGGGTAGAACCTATCTTTCAGAGATTTAGGTAGAGGGTTTTGCTGGTGGTCTCCCATATTGAAAGGTACTAAAGTAAGTATACGTATAGGATCCCTACTCGTTGGATTTCTTCTTTCTAACCGATTTTCAATGTTACGTACCCACCAAGCACTCTTGCAACAGAACACTATCCACAACTAGAATAAGACAAACCACAAACACAAAAGAATGAATTTTTTTTTGTGAGCTTACCAGTAGGGATTTGGGGTTGCTCGGATCAACTGCTACAGGGCAAAACCTATCTTTATCATGCTATAAAGCTTGGTGACCTCCACCGATACAACTATTATTGTAAGTTGTTATTCTCAGGAATTCAATAAAAGAAAAAGAAAAAGAAAACAAAGTACTCCGATTTATCAAAATAAAGAAAAAAATAACATGGAACTATCTCCTCGGTAACTGCACCAAAAACTTGTTTGTGATTTAAAAGTAACCGCAAGTGTACAGATCAGTGTATCTAATGGGTCGAACACAAGTGATCTACTTCTAACTACCACCCTAAACAAATGCATCTAAAAACGTCGTAACCAGCACATCTAGGAAATTATAAATTGAAATTGAAATTAAAAACCTTAACATTTGTCATCTAACCCTAACCAATCGTCATCTAGGAATTAAAATACTTCAAACCAAATAAATAAAAAGCAATAAAGTAAAGAAATGAAAAGTGTTGAAATAAAATAAAAGGGGAATAAAGCTAGAGGGAGGCACACAAGTAGGTATCTCTACTTAGCCCAAGGGATGCACCATAAATAATACGAGCTTCCCTACTTGACCAAAGAATACTCTTACAAGGGCTCTTTTACTTAGCTTTAGGGGAAGGGATGCAATATAAATAAGAAAAGTAAAAGGATGGTTCCATAGCTAGAGAGGGTAAAGCCAACACATACATCTAGCGAAAGACCTTGGGGGAAAGCGAAAGCATCAAAGTAAAAATTGAAATTTAAATCCTAAATTAAGAATGAATAGGTAGCCAAAAGATGGAATGAGAGGGAGGTGAGAAGACTTTTGTAGAAGCCTACCTACCTGAACTTGAAAACTTGATTGATTTGAGATACTACTAACCCTTAAAACTAGATCTGGAATGAACCAAATTTGAAATTGCCAGGCCTGGAGAAAACAAATCTAGAAGAGAAAAACTAAACTTGAAAGAGATATTCCACAACTTTTACCGTAAGCATGTCATCTATATTGGCATATTGGTTGCACCTTCGCAGAAAGTCCATCATTGTTTCTGGAAGGTCCAGAGCCAATAACCGCACCAAATCTGGGTGTGAGATAGCATTGCACAATGAGCTATAGGCCACACCATCATGCCATTTTTTTTCTTCTAGGGTAGCCTTTGTAAACTTGGCATGAAAATCATGTAATGGTTCTCTAGGCCTCTGTCTCATATTCATCACATTGTTGGGTGTCTGCCGCAGCCTCATGCTGGCTTGGAATCTTGCCAAAAATGCCTTAGTCAACTCGTCGTAGCTTCAAATTGATCGGGGCCTCAGAGTTGACATCCACAGAAGTGCTGCATCCTTCAATGATGCAGTGAAGGCTCGACAGAGGGTGGCATCTGACTTTCCATACACTACCATTATTGGGCTATAGTATAACAGATGATCGGAAGGGTCGGTTGTCCCATCATCCATTTTAAAGTTGGGAATGATGAAATTTACAGGTTGCTCTGTGTCTATTAACTCATTAGATAGGGCATTGTGAGTAGGAGCAACTACCAGTTCCGATGCTGGTTTCTAGAGGCCCTCCACCCTCTCTGTCAGTTGTTGGAGGTGCTTCTCCAGATTGGCTCTTTCTCGTTCGGCATCGATTTTGGCCCTTTGATCGGCTCGGTGGGTTGGCCGCGCTAGCTTAGCTGGACTTCTTCACAAAATTCACCTACCTTCTCTCTCCCATCGTGTCTGTGTCAGGTCCCTCGAGCTAAGGTTTTGGCTAGCAGCTCGCATGCCGTTGTCTTCAGTATGAGTATGGGTTCCACCGGATCGTTCACTGTGATCTTCGCCTAGTGGAAGGGAGAACTCTGTGCCACAAGCTTGGTGTCTTCTATGCAGCCTCCCATCTTTAGAAGGGGTCATGCTGTTGCCATGTGACCTATTCCAAACATGGATATTTTTGTTTTCATTTTGGTCATCACGACGTGACTCTTGGGTTCTTCGGTGCCTGCGGGGGCTAGTCAACCTAGTGTGACTGTGCCTAGGGGCCGAAGGAGCTGCTCGAGGATTTGCTGGGGGTATTGGATGATCTAGAAATGCCGAACGAAATTTCCTGATGAAAATTCTTATGAGATTGTTGGTTTCTAGCATTTGCATATGTAGGCTCTGAATCTGTGCACCTACTTTAGTCGCTTCAGAGGCTGCCTTTAGTGGTCCTCCCATGGGACAGTTGGTGTCGCTACCACTAGAAGCACGGGTGCTAGTGTTGAGGTGGCACCTTCTACTAGTGCAGGCGGTGCTTGCCCTACCATGGGATGGCTTTGAGTGGTTCTTTGTGGTCGAGTCTGACGAGAAGTTAGTGCTTCAAGAGTAGGTGGTGAAACAACTCAATCACTTCACAACTGCATTCAAGAAGGAAAGGAAATTTTTGTTACAAATTCCCACAGACGGCACCAATCTGATGTTGCTAGTTCTGACCAATTGAAGTGTGGATCCGCTCTAGTGGTGCGATAGGACCTGCAAAAGATGAGTTGAGCAAGGCACCGAAGCTTGCCAGTGCAAAAACCCTCCGATGCTTAAGTTAGAATGGCAACAAGTAATTTTTCAATACTAGACTTAATCAGCCAAGAAGAGCCCCCCTTCATTACCTGTTTCTCTTCTGTATTTATAGTCGCGCAGGCTTGGCTGCCCGTTGCGTAACCCCCTATCACTAGAGTCCATCCGGGCCATGACTCCTTAGATTCCTGCGAATATTCTTGATTCTGGAGAAGATCCCAAGGAATATTCTTCCCTTCTATGGGTTCCTTAGGCTTCAAGAATGGAAGTTGTTCCAAAAGAGGGGGAGCAGCAGGACTCCTACCTGCAAGCATCAAGGGTTGTGGTCCCTAAATTCTAGGGCTGAATGCCCCACGTTCCCTCGAATGTGTATTGTAATGGTGCCAAGGTAATGACCTAGTCAAGACCATCTGAAAAGCTCGGCCAAAAGTAGGATGAGGCAAGTGCTCAACCAAAGGTAGGCCAAGTTGTGGGCCTAGCCGAGGTTAGGCCGAGGCAAACTCTCGCCAAAGGCAGGCTGAGCCATGGGCTTGGCCAGGGGTAGCCTGAGGCTGGGAGTCGGCCAAGAGTAGGTCGAGGCGAGCTGGATGCCTTTGAGCAGGCTTAGGGTAGGCTGAGGTCGGGGCCCAGCCAAAGGTAGGCCGAGGTCGGGGCTCAAGCTTAAAGTATAGGTATCGATCGTTATATCGGTCGGTCAAAATTAAGATACATATCGGAGGGTATTGTATCGTATCAAAGATACACTAAGATACGCTAATGATACACACATAAATGGATAAGAAACATTTTTAAAACACTTTTGGATAAAGAATTTATTAAAAAGAACTATTGATAACATGTATTATGGATAAACACTAAATTGAGGGTATCGCACTAAGAATTCAAGGTTTGTAGTTGTTCCATAAATGTAAAATCCTTGTTCCCACCTTGATTTCCACTTTAGTTAGAGAGAAATATGGTTGGCTGCAACTTTGGAACAAAAACCTCTCAAAAATCGTGTTTTTTTATGAAAAATTACCCATCTTGGCCATTATATGACCGTAGCGCACTGTATCGGTACATACCGATACTCACCGATACGTACCGATCGATATATATATCAATACTCACCGATACGTACCAATACTCACCGATACGTATCGATACTCACCGATACATACCGATACTCACCAATACATACCAATACTCACCGATACGTACCGATACTCACCAATACATACCAATACTCACCGATTTATATTTTTCATAAAGTCGTATCGGTACATATCATATTGTATCGTTGGTGTATTGATGCATATCAGTATGTATCGTAGGATATATATCGATACGAAAGGATTTTAAAAATTTCATGTACCGTATCGGTGTGTATCATATCGATCGGCTAAATTTAAGATATGTATCGGAGGGTATCGTATCGGTATCGGAGATACTTTAAACCATGGGCTCAGCCAAAGGTAGGCCGAGGTATGGGCTTGGCCATGGGCAAGCTAAGGCATGGGCAGGGTAAGGTAGGGGCTCAGACAAGAGTAGGTCAAGGCATGGGCTCGGCCATGGGCAGGCCGAGGCAGTGAGAGCTCGGCCCATGGAAGCCAATGCCGCAGAGGTGGTCACATCTTGCCTTATCAAGTTTAACTTGAGAGATCATTAAATATACACTTTCATTGCAAAAACATGTAAGAAGATGGGGTCTAAATTTAATTATTTAATTTTGGAGTACGACCGAACACGTGGACCTCTTCAGGTTCTTGGCTTGGTCTCCTAAAAAACAATTTATAGTTAATTTTTTTGCAAGTGGATAGTATATTTGGACAAAACGACTATATCCCCAACATGGGGAGCATAATTTTAAGAGTGAAGAAAAAAAATTAAAGCCAGGTCATCTATCCCAAATTTTATGTTATTGTCTGATCCATGGTAAGATTCGTGTTGGATCTGTCGTTGTGACCAATCCAAGGTTGAGGGGAATCATTATTCAAATGGGACCATTTTTATTCAAATTCAGCGGTTTTTCAAATTAATTAAATTAATCAAGTCAAATGAAATTTCAATTTTTTTTTCTCAAAAGCTCATTCTTAAACTGATAAATCCAAAAGAAAGTATTATATCCTTTCTTTGAAGAGCAGAATTGAGTTTGAACGTAAAGCTAATTCAGAGGGATCTAACTTGGTTGAATGCCTTTTTTAATTCTTTTTCTTTTTTCTACACTATCCCCCGAATAAATTGGTAAAAAAAGAAAAATGAGGGGGAAGAGGAATTAGTCAAACATAATTTAATGTATCTCTAATCCTCATCACTTCTTTGGCAATTGGCATGTTAATAACTAAGATAAACCAAAGAAAATGTTATTATATTCTGAAATAATTAATTGATTACTATCAATAGACCTACTAAAATCTCTGAAGAGTTAAAAGAAACAAAAAGGAAAAAAAGAAAAGAAAAAGAGTCAACTGCTCTTCATTAGAATATTCATATATAATTGTGATAAAAACTAGTTCATCCGATTAAAATCTTAATATTTGGTTGCAAACTTTTGTTTTTATTATTATTATTTAGATTTCATTTTGTTGGTTTGGGTTTCGTCGTGCCATAAATCATATACCAAGTATTTGTGGATACGAAATAGTTCGGTATTACCATTATCCAAATCCGAGCTGTTTGAATGGGAATAAGTTCGCTAGACTTTAGACTTTTTAAACTTTTTTCCCAGTTCTGATTCACACCTAATCTGTGGACTTTTTTAACTTCTGATTCACACCCTAAACAATTTTTTTTTTAGTTCTGATTCACACCCCTCGACTTTTGACTGAAAATAAAAGAAATGGTTGGAAAATCAGAATTCGAGTTTCAACGCGTCACACTGCAAGCCTATATCTCTCCCGCATAGAGCAAAGGTATCCACCATATATCTTCACACTAAATTTCTTCTCCCCTAAGTACAACCCAGACCCTAGACATGGCGGAGTAGAATGAGTAGATAAGGGAAGAGGAGGCAATGGCAATCAAGAATCTCCCTGAGGTTCTCATCGTGGACATACTTTCAAGGCTTCCGGTCAAGTCTCTTTTAAGGTTCAGCTGCGTATGCAAATCCTGGTGTGCTCTTATAGTAAAAGATCCTGTGTTCATCAAATTACACCTCAGCCGATCACTTGCAAGCAATAGCAATCTCAGCCTCATTTTCTCAGGCTCTCGTCTCTCCTCTGTCGAATTCGATGTTTGCGAACAGCAGGAGGTGGATCAGGTAGAACTCGATCATCCTCTCAAGTCTCCACGGTACAGAATTGAAGTATTGGGTTCTTGCAACGGCTTACTCTGTATATCCAGAAGTTATGTGGGGAACGTATTCCTCTGGAATCCTTCTACAAGAAGACATCAAAAGCTACCCATTATACCTGGAGAGAATCGCATGCAATCCTGCACTCCCCGTGAATTAGCTTACGGATTTGGATATAACCCCACGACCGAAGATTACAAGGTGGTAAGGATTCGGCAGTGGGATTTTTGTAAAGATGACCTCTCTGATAACTATTGGTATTCAGAGGTGAACGTCTATGAACTAAGCACCAACTCATGGAGAAGTATTGGGAACATGCCCTTACAACGCTTTCAACACCGATTTGGGTTTCTTGTAAATTCTGCAATTCATTGGCTTGCAGAGAGCGAGACAATAGCTGACACTGTCTCCAGTACTGTTATATCCTTTGACTTTAAAGATGAGGAGTTTCGAGAGGTGCCACTGCCTGACTTTGTTGAAGATAATTTTGATATGAGAATTGGGGTTCTTGGAGTAGAACTTTGCGTGATTTGTAATTTCGTCGGGGTCCATGTTGAGTTGTGGGTGATGAAGCATTATGGCGCAAAAGAATCTTGGGTGAAACAGTTCTCAATTGAGCAATCAGTGATAGGGTCTTTTGACCATTTCCGGCCTATATGCTATTCAAAGATCGGTGAAGTTTTATTTGAGAAGGATTCGAAAGAGCTGGTCCTGTATGATTCTAGTAGAGGAAGGGCTAAGAATCTAATTATTAGTGGTGTTTATGAAACAGCAACTTGCATTGGGAGTCTTGTTCTACTCGATGCCAAAGATGGCCCAGAACATGAAGAAAGGAACAAAAAGGAAACGGAACAGAGGTAATTATTTACAACATTTTTTAAGATTATACCCCAACTACAGTGACTGCAGGAAAAGAATTTGTGAAACCAAACCTAAAGTAGTTTGGAGTAGGCTTGTTTTGATTTTTGTGTGTTGTCCTTTACTCCTTGTAACGGAAGTTTATCGCACATTTTTCGGAAATGCCAAGCCCTGAAGAGATGGGGCTCAAAAGGGAAAGGGGGGGGGGGGGGAGAGGACAAGGCAAAGAAGAGAGGGATACAATGCAAAAGGGGGAAGAAAGAAAACAAGCAAAGAAGGGAGGGATACAAAAAAAAAAAAGAGGAGGGGGGTGGGGGTGAGGAGAAACAATTAAAAAATAGAGAATGATACCAAAAAATGGAGGAGGGGGGATAGAGGAGAGGAAGGTCCCAAGAAGATGCCTAATCTAAGTTATCTTCCACTAATTTGATATCCGACCATTGGTTCTTATTCCATCCTAGACTGATGTTGGACGAGCGGAATTGTCCATATTAGCAGATCGATGATATTTTCACTTCTTATTTTCCACTAATTGATGTTCAACTACTGGTTCTTGTTCCTTCCAGACTGATGTTGCATACATTGGAAGACTGGAGATATTTCGAGGATGAGGAAGATGAATAGGAAAACTAAAAGTAGGTACATGAAGGGAATTCTTGGTGCAAAGCAATTGTTCCGCATATACTCTCAAATGTTGATGCGATATGATTTATTTTATGCTTCAAGTTTCATTGTAATCCATGAACAATAATTCAAATTTCAAGATAGGCTGCTGAAACCAACGGATCGGGATAATGAATTATACAATTTCATATACAAGCACAAGATGTGCAGATATTTAATTTCGGCTGACCTAAAATAAATTAGGATATCTTTCTCAGTATAGGTCGTAATGACTTGATTACAAAGCCTACTCAACAAGGATTCATGGCCCCACGACTTTAAAAAAGAAATATTTTTCAGAAAATTACTCTAGGGTACGCAAAATGGCCCATGATGTTTGTACACGGACCAAAACTGAAATCTGAAATTAAAAATGATTTGAATGTCTATGGATATGGGTATAAAATGAAACTCTTCTCTGATGATTACAACTTCAATGGGGTCTTGCAAATTTTCTAGGATGCAAGTGAAGTAGACAATTCCAACTCTTCTAGGATGGAATGAAGCTTCTTCAAGATTTCAAAAGAGAACTCTTTAGGTTCAAGGTAACTCACAATTGGAGAAGAACAATTTGATTGACCAAATTCACTACCCTACAAAGCTAATTATGGTGGTTTTTTTATAGGTAAATTCCTAAAATCCTAGCTTTTACCATTGAGATCCTAGGTTTGAGATTACACAAGATTTTTTGCTTAAGAGAAAAAAATAAATAAATAAAAAAAAAAAAAAAAAAAAACTAAATGGTAGAGAATTTCGCTGCAAAACTTATTTCTTCTGTTATCCAAGGTCTTGATGCAAGTTCCAAGATTGGGCTCTAATTCCAAAGAAGAGTTCACAAGTTGAGGGGGTCAAAGGAGCTGAGGTGAAAATCCACTAAACACTTCGAAGTATGTCCATTTTCTAGTTCTTGCATAAGTTGGATTGAGCTGAAATAGACTGGCCTCATTGGTTGGTTCTCTCTTGGCTTGGTGTGTAAGACTAGCTCTTAAGCAACCCTCGCGGACCTTAATACAATTGGACCTCTGTAGCATATTAGGGTGGTCGTATTGGTCTTCAAATATTTCTCCCACATGATCTAGGCCTTACATCATTTCCCCATATCAAAAGAATTCGTCCTCGTTCTCTTGTGGTTGATCATGAGGTATGGCATCCACTTACATCAAACGGGAACTGTTAAAGGGAAAGGAAACGAGTATTTAGAATTACCTCAACGTAGCTTTTCTCGTAGCAGAATGGATCGGCTTGCACTACGCGTCAATCCGTACGAACAGAAAGGAACATAGGATTATGGCTCACTAGGCAATGATCCACCCTCTAAATCCAATGATTACAATGGAGATTCTTGGATACATACACTCTCAATTGGGAGAGACAGAAGACAATAAGGAGAAATAGAACTCTTGAGATTAGGTTAAAACCCCAATTTGGTTTGTGGCCAAAAACCTCTTATTTATAAAGAATTGACCAGCTAGGGTTCCTAATCCTAGTGGGTCTATAATTACCACAAGTGGGAAACCCATGAAGGAGATATTAATTAACATCTCTTATTCGCCCATATAGGGCAGACATACTCAATTGTCCATTCTATAAGTCTCTCTGCTATAGGTGTCTCATCATACAAGAAATGGAGCATGTGACCTAATGAGATAGTATGAATGTAGGAGTACTATATCAAGCTTCCATCTAGCCAACATAGCACATCACTCACAAATAATCTGGGATACCTGTGAGGGTAGCGGCTAGAGAAATGGGCTATGCCCCCCATCCTCTCTCCTCTCTCTCTCTCTCTCTCTCTCTCTCTCTCTCTCTCTCTCTCTCTCTCTCTCTCTCTCTCTCTCTCTTTTATGTGAGGGGAGGAGTTCGTGTCGTGTGTGCCTTGCTTGCGGGCCCCGCATCGTCGTATCACTGCTTGGAGATACATGGAGGCTTATTTCGCAAGAGCGTAAAATTCATCATTGGAGACGGGTGTTTGATGATGGTCTAATTTAGGGATCGAGATCATATAAACGGGGTTTGGAGTCGCCACCTAGGGTTATGGGCCTAGGACTCGGGGGTGGGCCCGAATCCTGAGAAAAGGGCCCGAAATTTAGTCTGATCCAGAGATTTAGGATAAGTATCAGATTATAGAGTTGGGAAGGTGTTAGGCACACAATCTTCCTGGTTCAAATGGTCTTCTTGTTAGATGCTTGAGAACGAATATTTTTCACAATTATTACTATTCCACAAGTATGGCTAAGTTATCACACATTTATACATTAACTGAATTCAAACTACTATATACACTAAAACAAGATCTATATAAAGTCTACATTAGGACAAGTTGGTTGAGAAATTATACCTGAACTTAACCCCTGTTTAAGGTCAAGAGGGGTGGGCCCCTGATTAGTATCGGCTCGGACTGTCTTTTGGATTCTCCTGGCTCAGGGGAAGAAGGTCTTGACTTCTAACTTCCTTTCTTGAGAGATGCTGATTGTGATATTATTCAGACAGAATTCCAGCTAAGAACGATCGTTTTTGGATTTGGATTTGGACAGAGCTTCGGCTAAGGAAGGCTATTTTCGGATTTGAATTTGGATAGAGCTTCGGCTAGGGAAGGCTATTTTTGGATTTGGATTCGGACAGAACTTTGGCTAGGGAAGGCTATTTTTAGGCTTGAGATGAGGTGACACTCCGATAGAGCTTCCGCTGGGGGTATGCTAAGGGAGGGCTAGGCTGAGGTGGCACTTCGGTAGAGCTTTCGCCGGGAATAGCTATTTCTAGAAAGATTCTAAGGACACTCGGACAGAGGTTTGGCTAAGAAAGGCTATTTCTAAAAAGAAACGGACCGACTTAAAAATGGATTGAAGAACCCCAAAGTCCCCCGAAGAACATTTTGAAGATTCGAATAGAGTTTCAGATCGTAACAAAGATCTACTCGTAGACCCAAAAAAGCTCAGAAAAGGGGGGGTTTCTATCTTAAGAACTCTCAAGAATGCTCAAGAACACTTAAGAACACTCAAGAACACTCAAGAACACTCAAGGGAGGTGGCTCAAGAATATACTATTTTTGGCTAAAAACTGGATCTAACTAAGAATTTGGATTGAAGATCTTCAAGATCCCAAAGAACACTTTGAAGATCCGAATGAGTTTTCGGATCTCGACGAAGATCGCTCCAAAGATCAAAAGAAAATCAAGAGGGGGAGGGGAGGAAAATTTCACTATGAAAGGGGAGGGGGAATTCTGGTGTGTTGGTGTGTTTTTTCTAAGGGAGGGGGGATTTATAGTTTTTTTTGGACAAAAAGGAGAGGGGGAATCCCTTTATCCAGTGCATGAAAGGGGAGCTCTTAACTAAATTGTGGGGATAAGATTTTTGTCCAATGGATAAAGGGGGGAGTTGAAGGCAAAAAATGGGTGGGAGGACTTTTGTCCAGTTGGTAAAAGGGGTTTTCAAAAAATAGGAGGAGAGAAAATTTAGCCCAAAAGGCAGTTTTTAGAAAAGTGGGAGGAAAGAGAAAGTTTAGCCAGAAAAAAGTTGGTTTTCAGAAAAGTGGGAGGAGAGAGAAGGTTTAGCCGAAGAAAGGCAATTTTCAAAACAACAGGAGGAGAGAGAAGGTTTAGCCAAAAAATGTAGTTTTCAAAAAGCTGGAGGAGAGAGAAAGTTTAGGTAGGTAGTGCAGGTGATGTCATGGGTGCTTGAATGCATGGGTGTGTAGGCTTTGTGCACAATGTGCGGGTCAGGCTGGTATGGGTGTGCAGGCAATGTGCATAGCATGTGGGTCAAACTGGCATGGGTGTGCGGGAAACATGCGCATGGTGCAGGTAGGGTGTGCACGGCCATGCAGCAAGGGCACACATGTTGTGCGGTGGGCATGCGTATACTATGCGGTGGGGGCATGCAGCGTGCGGTAGGGGCATGCAGCGTGCGGTAGGGGCACACATGTTGTGTTGCTGGTGAGCGCATGTTGTGCGACGAGGGCATGCAGCATGTGGCAGGGGCATGCAGGCTAGGCTGGCTGGCTGGCTAGGTTGGTTGGATGGCTGGCTGGCTGGCTTAGTTGGTTGGTCGGTGTGTGCAACATACGTGCGAAAAAAATATAATTTTCCAAGGAAGATTACAGGCAATCTGACGGTCCGATTTTGACGTACCGTATATCGTCGGAATTGTATTTCTGAGCACTATCCATCTGTATGGTCATCTTGATCGAATTCCTTCTTATATAAAAGGCCAAATTGGACCCCCTTCCCTCCCGTGTGAGGGTTTCTAGGTTTCAGGCCCAGTAGTGTTTCCATTAGCATCTTTTTTGGTCAGAAGCCGGAAGTCACGTCTAAGATCCATATTTCATCATAGCCAGGGGTGGGTGATAGAATTGGGTGTCTATAGAATGCCCCTCTTTGGCTGAGGCCTATGCCAACTACCTAAGGGCAAAGAAAAGAACGACCACATTTTGTCATCTGGAGTATGTACTGCCGCCATATTGCTCAGTTATGATGGAGTTGAAAAATGCAATAGATAATATCTCCTAACTACTTTGAAGTTGAGGACTTACCTGGGGCTGCCAATTGTGGAAAAGAATTCGTTGCTCTTTCCAATCCTAAAAAAAAATGTTAGTACTTTGATCTTTGATTTTCCTTAGCTGGGCTTCACATATGCCAGTTCAGGGAATTTTGGTCTCCAAGCTAGGTCCTTTGACCCAATCTAGACCATCTAGGACCGAAGGTTATAAGAGAAGAATTTGCTGCTCTTCCAATCCTGTAATAGATAAAACACTTGTTTCTTTGATTTTCCTTAGTTGGGCCTCACATGTGCCAGTTTAGGGAATTTTGGTCTTCAGGCTGGTTCTTTCGAACCAATTTGGACCATATGGTCTTTCAGGTGGATTTTTTCAAACCGGGCTGGGCTATCTAGTTTTGCAGGCTGGTTCTTTTGAACCGGGTTGGGCTATCTGGCCTTATCAATTACATAAAAGAAACTCGCGGCTCTTTCCACCCTGTAAAAGACAATAACAATTGATTTGGATTTTTTATTTGAATTTTGAATTTTGATACTTGATTTGGAATCTTTTAATTCTTGCTTTTGATTTGGAGTTTTGTTCATTGATTTGGTTTGAATTTTGATGCTTGATTTGGAATCTTTTAATTCTTTGGTTGTTCTGTGAATTGAATTTGGACTTCTGAATTGGAATCCCAAAATAATAATTTTTTTTTTATATATAAAATGGGCGCTCTCTCCTGTTCATTCTTCATTTTAGATTTTCTGAGTAAAGTGAGTTCCTGGAACTCTCTAGGTTTTCTTGGAATTTTCCTTCCTGTTTTTGGAGTTTTTCACCTTGTTCTTGAAGATCTTCATCTTGTTCTTGAAGAAGAAGTTATTTGGAGAATTTGATATTCTTGTGGGCTTTTGTGCAAATTAGGAAACTTTCTGGGGCTTCTTACAATTTAAGAAAGTTTATGGGGCTTTTCAATTTTAGAAAATTTCTAGGGCTTTTGCAGTTTCTGAAAATATGACTGAAAGGAGGAAGAGGAAGACTCTGGGAGAGGTCCAGCTCGAGAGTTGCAGTAGTCCTTCTCACAGGGATGAGGGCCTGGCCGATTGGCATTCCGAGCAGACTCTTTACAACAGCCAGAATCACATCTGCAACTCCATATGGGGTTCCTAGGTAAGTCTTTACATTTCATTCATTATTTTGATCATCTTTTATTACTATTTTGTTTTTTTTTTTTATTGTATTGTTTTTACTTTTTTTTTTATTTTTTTTATTTTTTATTATTATTATTTATTTCTGTTAGCATGAGGGGAAGGAACCACCTACCTTGGCCTCCTATGGCCATCCTAACATGATTCAATCCTAGCATAGGATGCTCCCTCATAGGGTGAAGGAGATGGTTGATGATACCTATCTGCACCGGCTGGCCCTTGTAGAGACCTAGAAGTTTAATCCGGCATTGGTGGGGGCCTTGATGGAGTGGTGGTGGCCGAGTACTCACACTTTCCACCTTCCTATTGGTGAGATCACCATTATGCCTTTGTACTTCTATGCCTTGACAGGCATTCCATTTGGGGGTAGATCCATGACCCTACCCACAGGATTTTCGACTACCAGGGAGTTTGTAGATCTGACCAGTATCACCATTAAAGCAAGCCAAACATACATCCGCCTAGGGGAGATTAGTGCCCGATGGTGGAAATTCGGCCTGGCAAAGAAGATAGCATGTTCCTTTTTGCTGTTTGCTATAGGTCAGTGCCTCTTCAATGACTCCGAGGGGGAGTAGATATCCGCCTGGTGTATTTCCTCAGAGATCTTCGCACAGTAGATTCCTGGGACTGGGGTGGGGCCGCCTATGCATATCTCCTGCGGTCCCTGGATCTACTGTCCTATGGAGATAGGGGCCTCAAGGGGGCAGGCTACATTATCGAGGTAACTTTCCATCTCATATCTATTTTCTTTCAGTCATTTGGTCTACACTTTCTTACTTTGATTTCTTAAAACAACCCTGGTGTTTTGAGCACCTAGGAACCATAGCCCCTAAACCGAGGGATCCTGAGACATTCTTCTTCCCCTGGCCATAAAGTGGGGAGATACCCAAGTGGTCTGAGCCCGACGCCATCCTCCGGGGACCATTGTTTGTTCTCTTTTGAACGATCTCACTGAGGTATGCCATGCCTGACGTTGAAATTCTATTTTCCTGATGTTGTTCTTACCCTTCCTTGGTTGTGCAGGTTACTTGGAGACCACTCCATGACCTTGTGTTTTTGGATTTCGAGAGAGTTGCCTTGGCTCATCAATTGTTTGAGAATCGAGTCCCTTTTCAGGGCATGTGGGGTCATGTCTAGTACTTAGGGGAGAAAGTAGTACCCCAATGGTTAGACATCGATCCATGCCCTTCTCCCGATCTTCCTCCACCCACTATGCCTTGTCCAGAGATTGCTCTTGCCAACGAGATGAAGTACTTGGCTAACAGAGTATAGGAGGACTCCTTTCTTGATCCAAATAGGGACTACGAAGCCTTCCTGGAGGAGGAGATAGTGTGCACCCCTCTCGGTCCCAATGGTTTAGTGGTATGTTGCCCTTTATGGAGTGTTTCCTGCAAATTCTTTCTTGTTTTGGTCTTAACTGACGTTCTTCTAGGGGAGAGTGAGATGTGTAGATCCTTCTGTTGTTCGGTTACATGTTAGTGCTACCAATCCTTCATAAGCAGGGCCCTTTACCAGTGCTGGTGGGTCTCTCAGAGTTGCTAACGTCCCCTTTCATGGCTTCCCTGCCTGGACCTATCCCAACGTGGCCAACCCCAGTCTCACTTATCTTCTGGAGCCAAACATAGATGTAGATGCTTCCCTTGGGCTACCTATTCCTTATGATTATGTGAGTATCTGATCATTTTCTAATTAACTCTTGACTTCCTTTGGCTGATATGCTCTTTCTCAGGTGTCCCCGGAGGTCTATGCTGAGATTAGGAGGATGCACTATTGTCTGTGCGTGGTGATAGTTGTCAAGGATCAGGAGATTGGTCGGCAGGGTGCACTGATTGAGGACTTGACCCAGAGGTTGGAGTAGGTTAGAGTAGCATCTGTGGATTGCCTGGGGCTTCATAAGGATGGTTTAAAGTACGGTTCAGATGATGACTTCTGACCCATAGGGATTTGTTCTTATATTTCCTGCAAACATAAACACATGGATATTTTCTTTCTTTTTTCTTTTTCCCTCCCCTTGTTTGTTTATTATTTTATTTCAGCATCTTTATGAAAACTTACTTTTGGCACAAAGAAAATCTTTCTTCTTCTTTTTTTTTTCTTGCAATGCTTAGGCACAATCAATTCCATAACTCAAGTCATAATTAGAATAATTGGGATAACGCAAAAATTCAAATACTTCCTTATTCCATTACCAAGTGAATTACAAGAAAAGGGGGACCACTTTCCTACCATGGACGGGATAGGTGAATAATAAGGTGAGAAGACAATTCTTGAGGTGGGTGAAAGTTCACTAACTCTTCTGGATCCGCTTCCTCGAGCCCGTATTGTCGGCTGATGTATATAGGCAAATAAAAGGACATGTGAGTCAATCCCATTAATTTGACATAGTTGTGGCCAAAAGGGTCTTCATCAAAAAATCTTCTTGTGGCTTCCCTGGGCACCTTCATGCGATGTCCTGCACAGTCCTTTCCTGTAGGTACTTTTCCTAATCAGTGATAAGGTTGAATTCCAGAACTTCTCTCTTATCCCGGTAACAAAAAACTCCGAGTGGGCTTCCCCTTAATGGTGTAGTGAGCTTCAGTTTCTCGAGGAGCCAAATCTGAAAAATAATAGGACTTCCTTGATAATGATCTAGTCTGAATCTATGGCCATAGCTTATATCATCAAATCCCTTGAAATTTTCTGTAAGAACCATAGGGATTATGTCACCTCATTTCTTCAACTGTTTTACTACCTCAATCAGAACAGATGGTGCACTATGCCTGGGAGTGTGGAGAACATAATGAGTTATCATGCAAAGTAAATAAGCATCTAGGGATTGTTGCTGATGGATTCCTCCCATTGCTATACATTGGATGAAGATCTAAGCCACCTTCAAAATGTCAACTTTCCTATACTTGACAAACTGCTTTACTTCTTCTTCTTTCCATCTGAAGAAATCCTGAATTTCCTCTAAGCAATATTTCTTCAAAGAGGGTTAGAACAAACTACCTTTGGGTGGAGATAGCATACAAACCCAAAATTTTTCAAGAGTTGGGCAAATCTTTACTAATCCAAACCAAAATACATGCAGGTTGGCATCCCGATGTGGAGGCACTTGTCAGAGTAATTGGTGATGTAGCTTCACACATCCAACTTGGCCAAGAAAGGACACATTCATGGATTCCAACAATCCTAGTGCCCTCATATTTATGTCTAAGGTCCATTTCCTCAACGTCTTATCTAAGGAGCCCATGAATTTTCCTGAAACCAATACAAACAACGAGATATGATGATTTATCAAAGCAATACTCATTAGCTAATGATTCAAACAAGCCTTTACTGCTGTTGCATCAAGCTCTTATTTTTTTTCTTTTGAGTTTGACTGATCAAGGGTGGAGAATAAACTGGCCTTGATAAACTGGTGCCGGGTGGCGATTTTCTTTTAGGGGATAAAATCCTGGATAAGAATGGATGGACCATAGGTGAATGACAGATACCTAATGGCCTTACATGTCAAATGAAGATTCTTGGGGGATAGAATCTTGGATAAGAAGTGATGTACCAATGGGTGGATGATAGATACATAATAGCCTTTCATGGCAAATGGCAATTCGTGTGGGACACAAACTATGATGATCTTTTAAGATACCTTGATTATTAATTTAGGAATCAATTTATTCCCTTGAGATGGTTGAGACCGCACTTGCACATGTCAAGTTGCCTACATATCCCTCGAAAGGAATCAGGTCAGACATAGTTTAGGCCATTCACCCTTTCAGACATTATATTTCTTAAGTTGATCCATGTTGACCAATCCAGGTATTTCTTCGCCGTTATGGTCTATAAGCTTCACAGCCTTGCCTGGTAGAATTTTTTTGACAGTGAATGGGCCTCTCCAGTTGGGCCTAAATTTTCCTCTTGGGTCGTGAATTGGGGCTTTTTGTTCTCAAAGAACAAGTTCACCCACCTCTATGTGGCAGGGCTTCACATTCTTGTTGAAGGCCCTGGCCATTCTCAGTTGATATTTCTTCAGATTGTCCATAGCTTTCTTACACCTTTCGTAAAGAAAGTTAAGCTCATCATGTCTGGACTTCACCTATTTTCCTTCAAGTAGCTGACTATTAAGGAGTACCCTTAGGGATTGTACTAGGATTTCCATAGGTAGAACTGCCTCAACCCCATATACCAAAGAGAAAGGGGTTGCCCCCGTCGAGGATCGTACAGAAGTCCGGTATACCCATAAGGCAAGGGGTAACTTATCAGCCCAATCCTTGTGTGTTTCTGCTATTTTTTGCAAGATGACTTTTATGTTCTTGTTGGCTACCTCTACTAACCCATTGGTCTGTGGCCTATAAGTGGTAGATCGATGCCTTCTGATACCGAACTTTGTGAAAATTTTGTCGGTCTTACCCTATAAATTGGATCTCTGATCTGATATCAATTTTTGAGATACTTCATATTGAGCAATGAAATTTTTTTGGATGAATTTGACCACCTTAGCAGATGTGAGGACTGCAAAGGACTGAGCTTCTACCCATTTGGTGAAATAATCAATGGCTACCAGGATGAACTTGTGGCCATTGGATACTTTAGGGTTGATTTTTCCAATGATATCAATGCCCCAAGTGGAGAATGGCCAAGGTGAACTGAGTGAATGCAGCTCAGTTGGTGGGATATGTATAATGCTAGCAAATATCTGACACTTATGGCATTTTCTGATAAAGTCCACGCAATCTGCTTCCATTGTGTTCCAGTAATATCCCAATCTGAGGATCTTCTTAGATAACATTTTGGCATTCATGTGAGGTCCACAAAGACCTCAATGAATTTCTTCTATGATAGTTGCAGCTTGTTCCTCATCTACACACAACAACTGTATTCCGTCATAGGATCTTTTGTATAACAAATCCTCTTGGAGAATAAATTGGGTGATATCTCTCCTTAGAAACTTCTTCTCTTTATCAGTTGCTTCAACTGGGTACTTCCTTTTCCTAATGAAATCCACTATGTGAGTGAACCGAGACCGACCATCCACAGTGAGAGAGTTTACGGAATTCTGATAAATGGGCCTACTTCTGTGTTCTACCAAAAGTCGTCAGACTCTAGCCATAGGGTTGCACTCTACCATAGCGTTCTTGATATGGCTTCAATCACCTTTTCTAAATGTTCTTGATATGGCTTCAACTTTTCATCTCTAGTTTTCCACTTTCCTTGTATCTGACAAATGACAATGGATGAATCTCCGTAAACCTTGATCCTTTTCACCCGAATGGTTAAAGTAGTTTTGTCCCCAAAGCACAAGCTTCATATTCGGCAATATTGTTGGTACAGGAGAAGTTGAGGCAAAATGATGAAGGCATATAAAAGCCGTCAAGAGTGACTAGCATTATTCCAATGCCACATCCCTTCTGATTGGCTACTCCATCAAAGAATAACTGTCATTCATTAACTGTGTCTTCTTCCTCTACCACTGTGATTCCTTCATTGGGAAAGGCATCATCCAAGGATCTTTCATCTTCTGTGGGGTGAGCATCCAAATGATCAACTATGGCCTAATCCTTAATAGATTTCTGAGTGACATAGGTGATGTCAAAATTTGATAGCAAAAGTAACCAACGGGCCATCCTTCCTGTTAAGGCCGGTTTCTCTAAGAGATATTTGATGGGATCCATCATTGAGATCAAATGCACCGGATAGGAAACCATATAGTGTCTCAACCTTTTAGTTTCCCAAATCAACGCAGCATAAGTCCTTTCCAAAGATGTGTACTGGGTCTCATATTCCAGAAACTTCTTGCTGAGGTAATATATGGCATGCTTTTCCCCCTTTTCTGTTTCCTTCTGTGCTACCAAAGAGCCCATAGATGCTGTCATGTGGAATTTTTCTGGTCTCCTCTAGGGATCAAAGATGCAACCTTTGCAGAAGATTTCATACCTGCATGGCCATAGTTTTGTCCAAACTATTGAATCTTTTCAAGTCATCAAAAAAAAAATTTTAACATGATTCGATGGGCGAATGGTAATGATCAAGAACCTTGGTGCCTATGCTTTATCCTGATAAAACATTTCTCAATATTTTGATAGTTCTTCTTCATCATGTGAAGAGGGAAGCGACTCATTTAGCTGATCATCAGGCTAACTTGGGTGTTAGGCTGCAGTCTTGTCGTCAGTGGATGGGGGGTCTTCCATTCCAGAAGAGATTGTAATTTCACTCTTTCCCCCACTTCTCATCTCTCTGTGGGACTTGCTACCAAAGAGCCCATAGAATATTCTCCCATGGACAGATACAACAGAAGTGGTTCTCCTTCCACTAGCGGTGTCAATACTGGTGGGTTCATAAGGTACTCCTTGATCTTGTCAAAGGCTTGCTGGCATTGGTCATTCCATTCCATGGGTTGATCTTTCTTTAACAGCTTGAAAACTAGTTCATAGATTGTAGTCAGCTGAGCTATGAATCTGCTAAGATACTGGATGTGACCCAGAAGTCCTCATATTTTCTTTTTAGTTTGAGGCATGGGCATTTCCTGAATTGCCTTGATCTTGATAGGGTTGACTTCAATGCCTCTTTCACTCACCAAGAAGCCTAACAAATTTCCCATCGTTGCCTCGAATACACACTTATGAGGGTTCAACTTCAGCTGATACTTCTTGATTCTTTCGAAAAATTGCTTTAGTGTGGGAATATGCCCCTGCCGATCTTTTGACTTTACTATCATATCGTCCACATCTTTGTTCATCATGTCATGCAATATAGCCATGGCTGCTCTTTGATAAGTTGCCCCGACATTTTTCAGTCCAAAAGGCATCACATTGTAACAATAGGTTCCCCACGAAGTGGTGAAGGCTGTTTTCTCACGATCCTCTGGGTGCATTCTTATTTTGTTGTATCTCGAGAATCCATCCATAAATGACAACAAAGCATGCCCCGCTATATTATCTACCACTGCGTCAATGTGGGGTAATGGGAAATCATCTTTAGGGATCACTTTGTTAAGATCTCGGAAGTCCACGCACATCCGTACCTTCCCATCTTTCTTTGGTACTAGTACAATATTGGCCAACCAATGGGGGTACTTCACCACCTGTAGGAACCCCGCATCCCATTATTTCACAACTTCTTCTCTGATCTTTTCACCCTATTCTGACCACATTCTTTGGAGCTTCTGTTTTACCAGCTTTTCCCCAGGGTAAGTCAGCAATCAATGCTGTATGATGTTGAGGTCGATACCAAGCATATCCTCATAAGACCAAGCAAAGACCTTGGAAAATTCCTTCAGCAGATTAAACATCCACTCTACTTCTTCGTCATCAAGGGTAGTACCATTTTTTACCTCTCGAAGGCATTGGTTGGTTCCTAGATTAATAACCCAAGTATCCTCATGGATGGGTTGGGCTTTCTTTGGTTTCCATTGTTTTATTAATTCTTGATATTTACTAAGATCATCATCGGAAAAAGTAGACAAGTTATACTCAGAATCAGAAATTTTAGTCATGAAAGGAGTAACAGAGTTGACATACAAGGACTTTGGACTCTTCTCAAGGGGGGAGGTTGACACATAATCATAAACAATAGACTCGACTATAGACTTGATAACTGGCTTGATGCTTTTGTCAGGGATAATTAGGCTAGTTGACTCTATAGCATGAGCAAACTTGAAGTTTTCTCCAATGCTTATCCAGTTCAGAAGTGGTTCAGTGGCTTGATGGATGAGGAGATGTGGCAAAGGGCCTTCTTCTTCTTCTTCTGAGAAAGTTGCTGCTATTTCTTCAGGAGTGCAATGGTTCCTTTAGGTAGGTGCTTGCTTCTTTATGAATACCAGCTGATCAATCTCGTGCTCTCGAAAGCCAAACTTTCTGAGGGATGAAGATTGATGGAGACTACTCAATCCCTTTTCTATGAAGTCCATCATTTCGAGCTTACTGAGGGATGCCATCCCATTGCCTCGATCACATTCGACCACCTTCATGAGCCTTCCCATTGCAATTGGTTCAGGCACAGTACATACAAACCATCATCCTTTGTGCTCTCCTTTGTTTTGCATACATGCTTCTTCCTCCAAAAGGATGGGGTTTGAGCTCATGCAACTCTCGGGCCCTTGGCTCTTATAGGAGGGAACAAATGAAGTCTTTCACATCAAGGGAAAGTGGTAGACTCCATGTGAGTCTTATCTTCTTTTCCCACTCCCTTTTTAGGAGGACTCGAGGACTTGGCAATTCTTTAGATTGGATTAGTGTTATGGGGTTGTCGGAGGTGAACCTATCTTCAATCGTTGTAACTTCCGTTATCCCAGTAATGCAGTTGTCTTGATCACTTTCCTTAACTAGCATTTGGTGTTGTTCCACTTCATGAATCACCCAATCGAACTCGTCTTGGAAAAAACTTCAAGTCCTAGTTGCATCTTGGTGGCGGTTTCATCAAACCATGGCTCCACATTTCCACAAAAAGGGAAGTCCTCTCCTTCTTTCATGAAGTACCCATTAAGAGTATGATAGTAAGTAATAGAGATCTTCCTAGTCATCCTCAGCACTTTCTACCCTTTGACAGTTGGGGGAGTGTACTTGAGACCATTCTTCCCTTTGTTCATAGCCAAACTAGGTTGCTTTGGAACTTTTCCCTAGCCCTATGCCAGGAAAGTACTGCATACTCTTCATCATCTGATTCATTGGTGGACTCCAGATGGATTCATAGTTAATTGGGATTTTCTCCTTTGGAGCTTCTTTGGCAATGGCTACCAAGTGGTGTCTAATTCAAAACCACTCAGTTGCACCTCCTGGTCATGTTCTTCCCCATTTTCAATGTTGGTCAAAGTGTTAACCACTTCAGGATCTCTGGCCACTAAGACCACCTTCCCATCATGAACGAACTTCATTTTTTGATGGGGACTAGAGGGCACTACCTTCGTAGGATGCGACCAAGGCCTCCCCAAGAGTATGTTAAAAGCTACCAGTATATCAATGACTGGGAAATCAACATCAAACTTCATGGGGCCAATCTTTACAGCAATGGTAATGATGCCAAGGATCTTCCTGTTGGTATTATCGTATGCCCTTATGGTTTGGGTGGTTGGCCTCATTTCTTCCAAGTTGATGTCGATACTGTTTGCTGATCTTAATGGTAGCACATTCAAAGTGGACCCATTGTCAACAAGAACCTAGGGAACCACTTTATCAAGGCATTCAATTGTAATGTAGAGAGCCCGATTGTGTTGGGCTTCCTTAGAAAGCTTAGAATCTGAGAACATCAGAGACTACATTGCATATGTTGCTCCTACTATATGTGTGAGGTGTGTCAGATTTATCTCGATCGGCACTTACACATTAGCGAGAGACTTTAAGACTACTTCACGGTGTGAAGGGGATGCTATCAACAATCCCCAAATGGAGATATTTTCCTGGGACTTCTTGAGTTGAGCCAAGACTGGGTTCTTTGGCTCTTTCTTCATGCTGCTAGTTCTGGATTCATTAGCTATTGCCTGTACTACTGCTAGAGCCTTGCCCTTATAATCTTTCCCACTTCTAGTTTCCATCACGTTGATTGGTTTTTTCACAATAATCTCCATGGGATGACTATCTTCATCATTAATGTTGGTCAGGGTGATTATCCCCACCATAGAATCATTTTCTTCTTCTGATTTTCCTTCCCTGTTTGGGGTAGGAAGTCGAGGACCTCCATAAAAATCCATAGCCTTGGCTCGAAGCTATTGGAATGCAGTGTCTACCGCCTCTGTGATTGTGTCATCTGGTCTTATTTCCTCCAGATCATCCAATTGCTCTCAGTAGTAAAGATCACTGACGGTTACTTCACCCAACATTTAGTCAATTTCTTCTATCCTTTCCTGCATCTTTAAGGTAGTGGAGTATACTTCACACAACTTTTGTTTTGGCTTGACTAGGGAATCTGGTTCATCCAAATAAACTTGCATCGGAACTCTAGATCCTTCATCACTTTTTGAATATGATGTAGAGTCATCACCCATGCAGAGGGAAGGGTAAATGCCACCTTTTGGATCAGCTATTAGATCATCACCACCAATACCATAGACTAAGAAACATGTTGGATGTTCTGGTAAGTAATATTCTGACTCATCATCATAATCATTGTACCAAGGCCCTTCATTGTCATCATCATCATCCTCTCGAGAATCAGAGTCATATTCATCCTTCTTATCTTCATTTTCATCATCATCATCCTTTGTGTCACTTCCTATATGGATTAAGGAAGTTTATTCCTTGATCTGCTCCCTTATGGACAATGTGGTTATTGTTCTGAGAAGATAAAGCTATAATCTCTTCAATTACTTCTAGATTGTCTTCTGAAGCTACAGCAGTCTGAATTAGAGAATTGGGATCACTCTCCTAGTCTTCCCCTAATACATTTACTGACCCTGTTATGAAGTCATCTTTAGGACATCTGGTAGTGCAAGCATATCCTTCCAATCATACTAGTCTGTCCATCCTTCTTTTGGGTTATACAGCAAACCCTGAGAATGGGATTGGTATGAGGGTGATGAGGGATATGAAGTGGGATGGTATTAAGATGATGTAATGTGAGAGGTAGGATATGAAGATTGGGGGTGATAGGTTGAAGAGGTTCCTCCACTTTGATGGTGGGGGAAAGGTTGATGATATGGCGGAGGCTGATAATATGGTGGAGGTTAATAATATGTTGGGGGTGGAAAATATGGTGCAGGTTGGTAATGTGGTGCGGCGGACCCTTCTGTGGATGAGGAAGGATGAATGGCGGGCGTATGATCTTTTGATTCTTCTTTTGATGATTCTCTTCTTCTGGGGGTCCTTATGACTCTGGCCCTTTGACTCATGACTCTTCTGTAAGCACGGGCATTCATTTGATTCTTCTGAGCTCTAGGTACAATGAGTTAAGTGGGGTCACTCTCTATAGTTTCTTCATCCAGATTGTTAACATAATCAAGTAGTGGATTGGTATTGACATTGGGAGACTGTTTGACCTTGACCTCAATGGTTCCATTGTCTACCAAGTCCTGAATTGTATGTTGTAAACCCAAACATCTTTCAGTATTGTACCCCTTCTGAGTATGGTAGGCACAATACTTATGATCCCTATACCAAGCTAGAGGAGGGTTGTAGATCACTCTTGGAGCCATTGTCCCTAGCAATCCTTGCTTCTTTAACTTCTTATATGTGACCGTTATGAGCATTCCCAAATTAGAAAATTGCCTCATTGGGCGAGGGGCCCTTTGGATGGGTGCATCTGCTTATATTATGAAGGGCTGTGAAGAAGTGGCTGGTGAGACTGACTGCTGAATTGCACTCACCACATTAGTTTTCAGACCCTTTCCCCGTCCGACTAGGGTGTTTTTGCTTGCATTTTGGGAGGATCCTTGATACTGGGCCTCTCTCAAAATTTTGTTCTCCACATGCATTCAGGTGGCTATTAAGGCATCAAAAGTTCAGAAATGCTAATAGTGAAGAACATCATAATAGGGTTGTGACAAGTTCTCTATTAACATCTCTATCTGCTCTGCTTCTGAAGGCCTATCTGCCATCTCAGCGGCCTTGTCTCTGAATCTCATCAAGAAGGCGATGAATCCTTCTTTAGGCTATTGCCTCAGCATCTCAAGCTTCGGACATTTCACATCCACCTCAGTATTGTAGGAGTACTGCTTGGTGAAGGCTTTCACTACCATTGCCCAGTTCTGAGTTTGTGATGACTCCAATTGTATGAGCCACCTCAGTACTGGTCCTAATAGGGTTAACATGAAGGCCTGCCCCATCTGGTTATCTGCAAGTTTCCACGACTTGGCGATACAAGGAAGACTTTGAGATGATACTTGGGGTCTCCTGACCCATCAAACCTATTAGTTTGCCACTTGATTTTTTTTTGGAATTCTTACCCTAGAGAAGAAACTCATTTCCTCAGAATTCATTGTTTAGCCTTCTAAGCTTTTTCCTACTTGAATCATGTTCTCCAACTTCTCTAACTGTTCTTTGAGTTTCCCTTCTTTCTCCGTCTCTGGAGGATCAGAGCAGACAGGTGCTGGAAATTCCTCTTCTTTATCTTCAATCACTACCCTAGAAGGAAGGACCCTGGAATAGGCCCCTTGTTTACCATTCAGATGGGTAGGTGAAGATCCTCTCTAACAAGTTAGTTGGGCATGCTCTAGTTCTCATAAGTCAATTTGGGAAGAATTCCTATAATGACCTATAGCTCCATTCTATTCCACATCTCCCATAGCCGATTCTGGCTCATTCCTGGGATCAGCTCTGGGAGGGTTCTGAAGTGTACGCAATATTTGAGCTATCCCTCTCTTGACTTCAGCCATTTCTATCTATAAGGTCTCCACGGGATGGATCCAGGCTTGTTCAGGTGTTTCCATGTTGAGTGGATCTATGCTTATGGGGTTGTAATCACCTGGTAGTAGACAATCTCGAAGAGATGACGGAGGTGATTCTGGACTTAGGCGAGTCAATCGATTACCTTGACACGTCCAAAGGGACCACGGATAATACTTGAGGTGTGGAATTACGCCTGAACCAAAAGTGGTTTATTTAGGATTCTTGAATTCCCAACCCCTTGGTCATACATTCACTAAATTAACAAACATTAATCCATCCCAGATCAGTCCGCTATATGGTAGGGGTGGATAGAGTTTGATGCCCTTGGTCCACCCAATGCCATAAGCGGGGAAGTTCATACAAATGACGTATTGAGAATATTCCCATAAGACATTCCATGTAATAAAGTCATTCTTTCCTTGCTCTTTTCCCACTAGGTGTCTTTCTCATTGATTTTCTTGGGACTGCTCGGGAATTGACGTGACTCTGATGAGATTGTCCCTAAGTCACGTATCTGGACTTTTTCCTTAAGGAGGAGGGACACCTTTTATCCGAAACCCATTTTAGGAAAGCAATTCTTTACGATGGGAATATAGTGTAGGAACATTCCTTTTCAAGACCGTAAACAAGTTCCATAATTAGCTTGTGGTGCTCCTAGCTTCTTCGTCTATTTTCTACATGATGCGAGCATGCAGTGGATGCAATAGGACCGACAAAGTTTCCTTGATAGGATCTATATACGCAAGGTACTTGATCCTTTTAAAATACTTGTAGGTACGAGATTAAGGGGTGACTTCCTTGCCCATTACTCGTTACTACACATGAGGTTAAGCAATTGGCCACAAGGTGGTGGAACCGTGAGTGATTATGTGCAAAAGTGTAATGTAGGGTAACCATCATTCGATCTCAGATTGTCGTAAAGTGCTCGGCCCTCCTTGAGGGTGCTAGCATAAATACAGACATCCTCACCATTTGATGATACATTCGATTTTAGAATGTTATAAAGTGCACGTACCTCCCCGAGGGTGCTGGCACAAATACAACATCCTTGCCGTTGACGATACCTTTCATTCTTATATAGGAAGCAGGTATCATTTTCTCTCAGAGTACTCTCCATAACAAGCACTGATCTCCTCGAGGGTACGATCATGACAGCGAGTCCCTCGCCAAATGATTTCACTTTGAGCATGATGCATGATGCAGTTAGTGAATACAATTACAAGCATGGGGTTAGCCAAACATGTTTTCAAAAAAATGTGGTGGAAAATGTTCTTGCATTTAAAGGTAGCATCTAGTATTGGAAGCTTGACATTTATCCCCAGTGGAGTCGCCACTGTGAGGGAAGCGGCTGGAAAAATGGGCTATGCCCCCGTCCTCTCTCTTCTCTCTCTCTTTTAAGGAAGGGGAGGGGTTTGTATTGTGTTTGCTTTGCTTGGGGGGCCCACACTGCCATATCGCCGCTTGGAGATACGTGGAGGCCTATTGCGCAAGAGTGTAAAATTCATCATTTGAGATAGGGTTTGATGATGGTCCAATTTTGGGATCGGGATCATACAAATGGGATTTGGTGTCACCACCTAGGGTTATGGGCCTAGGGCCTAGGACCTAGGGGTGGCCCTAAATCCTGAGTAAAGGGCCCAAAATTTGGTCTAGTCCAGAGATTTAGGGCAAGTGTCAAGTGACAGAGTTGGGAAGGTGTTAGGCACCCAATCTGCCCGGTTCAACTGGTCTTCTTGCTAGATGCTTGAGAATGAACATTTTCCATAATTATTATTATTCCACATGTATGGCTAAGTTATCACACATATATACATTAATTGAATTCAAACTACTATATACATTAAAACAAGGTCTATATAAAGTCTACATTATAACAAGTTGGTTAAGAAATTATACCTGAACTTAACCCCAATTTCGGGTCAAGAGGGGTGGGCCCCTGATTAGTATTGACTCGGACTGTCTTTTGGATTCTCTTGGCTTAGGGGAAGATGGTCTTGACCTCCAACTTCCTTTCCTGAGAGATGCTGATTTTGATGGTGTTCAGATAGAGTTTCGGATAGGTATGGTTGCTTTCGGATTTGGATTCGGACGGAGCTTCGGCTAGGGAAGGCTATTTCTGGATTTGGATTCAGACAGAGCTTCGGCTAAAGAAGGCTATTTTTGGATTTGGATTTAGATAGAACTTCAGCTAGGGAAGGCTATTTCTGGGCTTGGGATGAGTTGGCACTCTGGCAGAGCTTTGGCTGGGGGTATGTTAAGGGAGGGCTAGGCTAAGGTGGTACTTCGGTAGAGCTTCCATTGGGAATGGATATTTTTGGAAAGATTCTAAGGACACTCAGACAGAGGTTCTGCTAGGAAAGGCTATTTTTGAAAAGAAATGGGCCGACCTAAAAATGGATTAAAGAACTCTAAAGTTCCGTAGAACACTTTGAAGATCCGAACAGAGTTTTAGATCTTAACAAAGATCTCTTCGTAGACCCGAAGAACCTTAAAAAGGGGGGGTTTCTATCTTAAGAACGCTCAAGAATGCTCAAGAACACTCAAGGGAGGTGGCTCAAGAACATACTATTTTTTGTTAAAAACTAGATCTAACTAAGAATTTGGATTGAAGATCTTCAAGATCCCGAAGAATACTTCGAAGATCCGAATGAGTTTTTGGATTTTGATGAAGATCGCTCTGAAAATCAGAAGAAAATCAAGAGGGGGGAGGGGAGGAACATTTCACTATGAAATGGGAGGGGGATTCTAGTGTATTGGTGTGTTTTTTCTATGGGAAGGGGGTATTTATAGTTTTTTTCGGACAAAAAGTAAAGGGGGAATCCCTTTATCCAGTGGACGAAAGGGGAACTCTTACCTAAATTGAGGGTATAGGATTTTTTTCCAATGGGTAAAGGGGGGAGTTGAAGGAAAAAAATAGGTGGGGAGGACTTTTGTCCGGTTGGAAAAATGGAGTTTTCAAAAAATAGGAGGAGAGAGAAAATTTAGCCAAACAAGATAGTTTTTGGAAAACTGGGAGTAAAGAGAGAGTTTAGCCAGAAAAAGGCAGTTTTCAGAAAAGCGGGAGGAGAAAGAAGGTTTAGCCAGAAAAGGAAGTTTTCAGAAAAGCAAGAGGAGAGAGAAAGTTTAGGCAAAAAAGGTGGTTTTCAGAAAAACGGGAGGGGAGAGAAGATTTAGCTAAAAAAAAGGTAATTTTTGGACAAGCTAGACGAGAGAGAAGGTTTAACCAGGAAAGGCATTTTCAAAAACGCTAGAGGAGAGAGAAGTTTTAGGCAGATAGTGTGGGTGATGTCACAGGTGCGGGAATGCATGGGTGTGTGGGCAATGTGCACTGCGTACGGGTTAGGCTGGCATTGGTGTGCGGGCAATATGCACATGGTGCAGGTAGGGTGTGCATGGCCATGCATCAGGGGCACGCATGTTGTGGGGTGGGTGGGTGTATGTTGTGCCACGAGGGCACGCAACATGCGGTGGGGTGCCCATACTGTGCGATAGGGGCACGTAGCATGCGGTGGGGGCACAAAGCGTGTGGCCAGGGCACACAGCATACGGTAGGGGCATGCAGGCTAGGCTAGGCCGGCTGAGCTGGCTGGCTGGCTGGCTAGCTGGTTTGTGTTTGCGACATGCGTGTGGAAAAAATATGATTTTCTAGGGAAGATTGTGGGCAATCCGACTGTCCAATTTTGACGTACCATATATCATCGGAATCATATTTCGGAGTACTATTCATCTGTATAGTCATCTTGACCAGATTCCTTCATATATAAAAAGTCAAAATTGGACCCCCTTCCCTCCTGTGCAAGGGTTTCTAGGGTTTCAGGCCCGGGAGTGTTTCCATTAGCATCTCTATTGGTCGGAAGCCGGAAGTCGCGTCCAAGATCCATATTTCATCGTAGCCAAGGGAGGGTGACAAAATTGGGTGTCTACATTACCCTAAACAATCCAATTACACCTAGTCTAGCACTCTCGATCCCTCATGATGAATAATACTAACCTTAAAACATGCAATGTGCTTATGACTACATCAAAACACAAACACAAGAAGTCCTCTGGGCAATGAGCCACAAAACAAGGGTGTAATTTTGAATAGTTTTTCCTAAGCCTACATATTAATTCGACTATTCCCAATTGCTTTCCCATTCTTGTCTGCTGGACCACATCATCCATGATCCTAAGGAGCACATCAAAGTAGCATAATTGGGAATCCTCTACATTATATGGTCTCAGGTAGAGGGTATCCATAGGATCAATTTAGTTTGATCCAAGTGGCTCACACAGTGATGAAAAATGGATCCATTCAGTCACTCTCACAAACACTCGTAAAAAAGCACATACAATATGAAATGTATGCTATGGTGTAACTTCCACTAAGGTGGGCATGTCACCCATAAAATAAAAAGAACACCATACGAGTCTAGTTTCAGTCGCACTTTCAACTGCCTAACTTGAGTTAATCAGCCCAGTCACCTTATGGCGCCTGCCTAAATTCTCACACTCGGCTATAAGTAGGCTACACTGAGATGTGGGATCTCTATGTTTGACCATAGAAATGTCTCATATTAGCTCTAACTAAGACGCTATATAGCTAAAAAGCTATCTGTTCATCTCTCTCACTCTCTTTAATCGTCAAAGTGAATTTGGCTCATCTTGGTCGCTGTTTTCAAGCACCGAGGTAAATCACCCGTGTGATTGGATCGATTCAAGCCTGGTGACATATTTACAAAATAAAATGTGTACACATATAAATCACCCTAAAGAAATTAAATAGTGATAATAATAAGTCTAAAGAAAATGTCAAAAACTCAAAATACAAATCATCCATGACTTAAGTCCCAATTTCCTAACATGAGTAAGGAAAATATCCCGAGCAATAGGCTTAGTCAATGGATCAGCCACCATGCTACTTGTGGAGATATGCTTTAAGACAACTTCCCCTTATGCAACCATTTCTCGAATGTAGTGATATCTAATATCTATATGTTTGGCTTCCCATGGAACTTGGGATCCTTAGTGAATGCCAAAGTTGTCTTACTATCAAAGTATATAAGCACCACATCTCCTGAATGAGCTGTAATGCCAAGGCATTGTAGGAACCTCCTCATCCAAATGACCTCTTGAATCATCATCGAGCACACAATGTACTCAGACATCATCGTGGATAGGGTGATGCAGTTCTGCTTCTTTCTACTCCAAGATAGAGCCCCACCTCCTAGGACAAATGCATATCTTGAAGTAGATTTGCACTCATCTTTGTCACTAATGCAGACAGCATCACTGTAGCCTCTTAATCTCAAATCCAAACCACTGTAGGTGAGGGTGAGATCAATGGTCCCATGAAGGTATTGAAAGATTCTTTACATTGCCTACCAATGATGTGGTCTATGATTACTCTAGTAATGACTAACCATATCAACTGCGAAGCATATATCTGGATGCGTGCACATCATCACGTGTGTTAGACTGCCTATTGTTGCTGCATAGGGTACTTTGAACATTTGATTCTTCTCCTCATCAGTCTTAGTTCACTTGTCAAGCCTCAAAGTACAGGCCTTGTCTATGGGAGTGTCAACAGGTTTAGACTTATCCATATGGAATCGTTCAAGGATCTTATTTATGTAAGTCTTTTGAGACAATCTAAGAATATTCCTATAACAATTCCTAATGATCTTGATGCCTAACAAAAAGTTGGCTTCACCCATGTCCTTCATCTCAAAAGTGGAGGACAACCATTCTTTAGTGGCGACAATCATCTCCATGTCATTTCCAGCTAATAGAATGTCCCCAACAAGGAAACTTCCCTTGGACCGTTTCACATACACATAGTGATCCTATTCAATCATTTCAAAATCAATAGAGGTAATGGCATGATAAAATCTGAAGTACCATTACCTAGACGATTGCTTAGGGCCATAAATAAAATGTTTGAGATGGCAGACTTTACGCTCTTATCCTTTGGCCTCAAAACACACTGGTTGATCTATAAGGATCTCCTCGTCTAGTTTTCCATTGAGAAATGTAATTTTAACATCCATCTGAAAGAGTTCCAAATTCAATTTTGTGACAATGGCTAGAATGAGGCAAATCGAGGTGATTCTCACGACTGGGAAGAAAGTCTCATCATAGTGTACACCCTCCCTTTGGGTATAGCCCTTCGACACAAGGAGTGCCTTATACTTGTTAATTGAACCATCTGCCTTGCGTTTGACCTATAGAACCCCTTTGTTTCCAATGGTCTTAAGCCCAGGAGGTAGTCAATTAACTCCCATACCTGGTTCTTACTCATAGAACTCAGTTCATCCTCCATAGCAGCTTGCCATTTATCCTTAGTTGTAGGCACCCAATTTTATCACCCTCCCTCCTGCTATGATGACTCATAGATCGTGGATATGGCATTTTTCTTCCAATCAATAGAGATGACAACTGACTGAAGTATCCTGACCCCAAACACTCCATACTCACCCAGAAAACCTAGAAACCCTATGCGAGAGAAAAGAGGGGTCTAATTATGACATCACATATACAAAGAAATCTGATCCAAAGTGATCATATGGATGGATAGTACTCGAAATCAAAATTCCAACGATATATGCTGCGTCAAAATTAGACTGTCGGATCTCCCATAATTGTCCCTAGAAAATAAAATCTTCCTGAAGCCATTTGATCAGAATTTAGGGAATATTCCCCACGGCCCCACTCCCGACCAACGCCGCCCTTGCCCGGAACAATGTGACCTTATGCACCAGTGGCCTTACCCTAGAAGGACGTGGCCCCGTGCACCGGTGGCCTCACCCCAGACCGATAGGGCCCCACTTTTCAGAGGCCAATGGCCCCACGCCATGTCGATAATCTATCACCCCGCATCGTGCTCTGACGGCCCCACTCTGATAATCGAATTTTAGTGGATTTTCCCTCTTCACCTACTTACATATCCCGTGCCACCCTGTTAGCGTACCCTACGCCGCTACACCTTATTGGTTGAAAACCATCTTTTCACCCCATTGGCTAAGAAAATCCCTTTTTCACCCCATTGGTCAAGGAAACCTATAAATACCCCCTCCTTGAAATGACACACTTGAGCCACTTGGTGAGCACCCTTGTTGGAGACACCCTACCCTTCTCTCCCTCTCCTTTGAAGTTCTTCGAAATTCTTCAAAGATCTTTGAAGTTCTTCGAATTTCTTCGAAGTTCTTCCCAAGCCTCCAAAGCCCTCCTATAGCCTATCCCCAGTAGAAGCTCTGCCAGAGTGCCACCTCAGCCTAAGCCATTCTATAGCCTATAACTAGCAGAAGCTATGTCAGAGTGCCACCTCAGCCTAAACCCTCCTATAGCCTATCCCTAGCAGAAGCTCTGCCCAAGTGCCACCTCAGCCTAAGCCCAGAAGTAGTCTTCCCTAGTTGATGCTCTATCGAAATCCAAATCCAGAAGTAGCCCCTCCCTAGCAGAAGCTCTGCTGGAGTGCCACCTTAGCCAAAGCTCGAAAATAGCCTTCCCTAGCCAAAGCTCGCCGAAACTCAAATCCGAAAGTAACCTTTCCTAGTCGAAACTCTGCCCAAATATTACCAAAATTAGCATCTCTTGAGAAAGGAAGTCAGAGGACAAGACCATCTTCCCCTGAGCTGAGAGAATCCACAAGAAAGTTCGCGCCTGCACCAATTAGGGGTCCACCCCTCTTGACCGAAACATGGGTCAAGCTTAGGTATTATCTTTCACCCAAATTAGCATAAATTCAGTTAATGTATATATGTGTGATAACTTAGCCATGCATGCAGTATATGAATAATTGTGAAAAAATTTTGTTCTCAAGCATCTAGTAGGAGACCGGTTGAACCGGGTAGATTGGGCCTAACACCTTCCCAACTCTATAACCTGACACGTACCCTTTTCTCTGAACCAAACCAAATTCTAGGCCCTTTTCTTAGGAATTAGGCCCACCCCTGGGTCCTAGTGTAACACCTTGATTTCATAACCACCAGTTCTAGAGATGGAATTTTATGAAGAAGGGTATTTAGTGGAAATAAACTATAAATTAATAGAGTAGGAGAGAGATTGAATTGAGA
Organism: Macadamia integrifolia; assembly: GCF_013358625.1. Classification (NCBI taxonomy): domain Eukaryota; kingdom Viridiplantae; phylum Streptophyta; class Magnoliopsida; order Proteales; family Proteaceae; genus Macadamia; species Macadamia integrifolia. The sequence continues at coordinate 18,278,497 of NC_056562.1, forward strand.
TTCCAAAAGAAGGTCTTAAAGGGGGTTTAGGAGTGCCCATAATGATAAAAGGGTCTCACATAAGGTGGGTAAACCTTGGGTAGAAGATGGACAGCAATAGGCTGGAAAAGGCATAACCAGCTAGAGAGGTTCTATCCAATCGACCTGACTGTCATAGGGACAAAATGCCCAAAAATTGAGTTTTTCTTCTATGGACCCCACCAATTGAAAAGGTTTTTCCACCCACTTTTTAATATAAATAGAGGAGTGTTTGAGGATAATTATATAGTTGGTTTCATGTTGAAACCCATCTTCCATAAAAATGTATTAAGTTTTAAAAAGAGAAAAATGAGTTTTGGGTAAAATGACTTGGCTAAACAGACCTTAGTCTGTTTGGCATATAAATTGGAGGGAGAGTTATTTCTCTTCTCTCATTACTGTAAACAAGAAAAGAAATAGAAGGATAGAAGAAGGAAGGGAAAGAAAGAAAAGGAAGAAGGAAAAGGAAGAAGAAGAAAGTGAGACTGAAACAGCCCTTCTTGCTACATGCAGCTCCTACGGTTGTTGCCTTGCAGCCATGGATGATGCTGATGATGCATGCAAGCATCTGGTACTCTCCACAACAAGTAAAAGCTGCCTTGGTCTTGATTTAGTTGAGATTTGGAGAGAAGGATGGCTGATTCCAGCTGCATGCATGTACCAAGAGAACATCAAAGGTTACCAAATCTGAACTTCATCTGTGAATTAAGTTAGCATGAGAATCAGTTGGGGCTAAGGGCATTTATATTATGAAATTAGTAAAGAAAATTATTGTAGGAGTCAGGGTTTAACTAACCTAGTGAAAACCCTCACTCACATGCCCAAATAGAGAACCAATTTCTCTATTTACTGTTATAAGGAATCCAAATCCATGGGGTTCTCCCAATTTCAGTAACTTAACATGAAATTGAAGGTGGGAAACACTCATGCAAGGTGGGAAATTGGTATACATGGTGTTAATTCCACCTGGAATAGAAAATTCCCAATTTTCTTCTCTGAGAAGCAAAATCTAGAATTAAAGCAAGATTTTAAAGTGGAAATGAAGCATGGAAATTTAAATTGAGTAGGAACATAGTTTTTATTGATGTACTTAAGTAGTGTAAATATGTTTTAAGGACTAGAAATTGCTAAAATAAATCTGTCATCAAAATAGATTTGCAGAAATACCTATTCTACCAGTCCAACCGGCTGGAGAGTTCCAGGCTCGACAAGCCTGCATGTAAAAGCCAGATAGAATGGAATTTTTCAGTTCTTTGGTTGGTAATTGGGTCAAACCTGACTAGATGTGTTCCAAATTAATTTAAATACTAAGAAAAAGTTTTAAACATGAATTTTGACTTGGTCAAAGTGAAGAAAAGGGTAACAAAGAAGAGAGAGAAAATATAGGATGAAAATGACCTTCTTGCCCCTATTATGATAATGGAAATGATTTTGGGGGTAAAAGCTACCCTAACATATCCAATGTGTTGGATAAGGGTTAGGAAACTATAGGACCAGTCCAGTAACATAATGTGAAGCCAAATGTCTGTGTGGGTTGGATGCATGCCCATTTAACTGAATAGGGAGAATTCAGTTTTGGCTGAACCTGAACATAGACTTTAATGAATTTAGGGAGATTATTTTAGGAACAATTACATTGATGATTAACCCATATGTAATTGTACCTTGTTGATTAGGAATCTTATAACTACAGTTGTTGAGGATACACGAGGCTAGGACATTGGTGAAGGATTTCAGCTATGAGATTTCAGGTGAGGGGTCTTCTGTGTTTTTTGTGTTTTGTGTGCCTTGCTGTATTTTTTTGTGTATTATTACATTTTATATGCTTTAATGTGCTTGCTTGCAATTTACTCTTCTTCTTGCTGAATTTAACGTGGTAATGCATGTGTGTTGGATGAAATGCACGTGAAATCTGACTTTTGGAAACATGTGCTATCGAATGAGAGACATGATGAGTTGTGGATGTATACTATGATGTTGGGTGTAATATTGACAGCCTGTGGCCCGTTGTGGCCGAGGTTCTTTTTGGTACCATGGGCTCAGAGGTCAGTCTTACATCTGGGATCACAGATGTGTGTTGTGCATGGTGATGGTTGTAATATTGACTGTCTGTGGCATGGTGTGGCCGAGGTGCGTTTCTAGTACCGTGTGCTCAGAGGTTAGTCTTACTACTAGAACCCCATGTGTGTATGTTTGTGGAAGTGGATGTAATATTGACAGTCTGTGGCACAGTGTGGCCTAGGTGCATTTCTAGTATCGTGGGCTCAGAGGTCAGTCTTATAGATATAGTCACAAATACATATTGGATGACTTTTGCATATATTAGGTAATCCCACTCAGTGATATGTCATATAGGACTACTACGACTGGATACGATGTACTGTATCCTGAGAGGGCACAACATGGTATGGTGTAGGATATGCATGGCTGTCAGACACATGGCAGACCAAGGCTCGACCGAGACCATAGTGTTGAGGTTTCTATTTAGGGGTTAGCCAGGGGACCTAGGCTCTGACCGGGACTGGCTGGTTCCTGCCTGCAATGAGCTTGTATTCCTGAGGGTCTAAAGTGCAGGGTAGGGAATGCCACCTACATTCCTTATAGCACTTAACCCATAGGATGAGACTTAGTAATTAGACTAGAATTAGATTAATAAATGAACCATGTGGATGCAACATTATGAGTTGATTGTTATGAATTGAAAATGTGGTGTGATGAATGAGTTGGTGATTTGTAATCTAAGATGTTGTATGTTGGATGGGTTGGTGATGTAGACATGTGATGCAATATGTTGAGATTATTTATGGTTATAATTCTTGTATGCTTATGTGATTCCTGTATGAATAGGAAATGAAATGCTTGAATTATTTATTATTTATAATTACTGCATGCTTGTGTGCTTGTGTGCTTGTATGCCCCCAACCCTCGTTGAGAATACTCGTGCTCACCCCCCCAATCCTCACTCCTCCTTAGTTATTAAAGCTAAAGCAGAAATAAGCAGGAGATTCATCGGAGATAAAGAAAAGATCAGGGAGTGACTATCTATAGACAAGGACTTTTGATACTTTGAGTAGTGTAGTGTAAATTAAATGTAAGAGGTATTATGTAATTTGTTGTAATCTGTGGGAGAATTATTAATGGGCCTATAATATTATAAAGTTATTATTTAGTTGATCACCACATGTATGTCATAACCTTTATGGAATTTTACGTATACTCTGATTTTATAGCTGAGTTAGTTGTGGGTTTGGTTATTACCTACATCTGAATCCTGGTTGTTGGTTGGCTAACTAAAGTGGAAATTTCAGTGCCTCATACCTATGCCATATGGAGGGCAGGGTGTGGCGTGTCACACCTAGGCCCATAATCCTAGGTGGTGACTCCAAAACCCTTTTGTATAATCCCAATCCCCCGTATTGGACCATCATCAAATACCCGTCTCAATGACAACCCTTACACTTTTACGAAATAGGCCTCTAGGTATCATCGAGTGGCGGTACGGCGATTTAGGGCCCACAGAAGCACACACACAACACACCCCTCCCTAAGAAAGGGAAAGATAGGAGATAGGACTGAATGCAAGTTTTTTTCCCCCACAAAGGGAAAGTGATTTCTCCACCCACTACCCTCACAGTGGTGACTTCACTAGGGACTTGTCAAGCTTCCAGCACTAGATGCTACCATTAAATGCAAGAATTTTTTTTGCCACATCTATTTGAAAACATGTTTGGCTAACCCCATGTTTGTAATTGTATTCACTAACCACATCATGTATCATGCTCGAAATGAAATCATTTGGCGAGGGACTCCCTGTCATACCCACACCCTCGGGGAGGTCAGTACATGTCATTAGAGTACTCTAAGAGCAAATGATAGCCACTTCATGTACAAGAGTGTGGGGTATTGTTAAACGATAAGGATGTTCATAATTATGTCAGCACCCTCGAGGAGGTCCATGCACTTTATGACATTCTAAGATCGAATAATGGTATTCCCACATTGCACTTATGTACACAATCACTCACGGTTCCACCACCCCCTTAGCCAGTTGCTTAACCTTGTGTGTAGTAATGAGTAATGAGCAAGGACATCACCACCTTGATCTCGTAGCTCCAGGTATATCAAAAGGACCACCTACCTTGAGTATATAGATCCTGTCAAGGAAGCCTTGTCAGTCCTATTTGCATCAACTACATACTCGCATCATGTAGAAAATAGATGGAGAATGCTAGGAATACCACAAGCTAACCTGTAGAACTTGTTTGAGGTCTTGAAAAGGAATCTTCTTATAATGCATTCTAGTCACAAGGAAATGCTCTCCTAAGTGGTTTTCGGATAAAAGGTGTCCTTCCTCCTTAGAAATGATATGTGGATGAGTTGGTATACATGACTCCGGGGTGGTTCTCGTCAAAGTCCCGTTAAATGCCAAATTATCTAAAGTCTAGAGGAAACTAGGAGGAAGGTCACCTGATGGGGTAAGATTAAGGAAAGCATGACTTTATTGATAGAGAATATCTTATAGGAATATTTTGTTCAAGCCATTTGTGTGTATCCCCACCTATGACATTGAGTGGATTAGGGGCATCAGCCCCTATCCACTCCCTATCATTATGTAGACTAAATTTGGATGAATCATTGGTTGGCTATTGAGTGAATGAATGAATGAATAAAGGGGTGGGAATGTAAGAATCCCAAAATAAACCACTTTTCATTCAGGCACAATTCCACACCTCATGCATTCTCCATGGTTTGTCTGGATGCATCAGGGTAACTGGTTAACTCGCTTAAGTCTAGTGTCACCTCCATCGTCTCTTCGAGACTGTCTCCTTTCAAGTGATTACAGTCTAGTTCACATGGATCCACCCAACACTGAATCACCTGAGCAAGCCTGGGTCCACCTAGTAGAGACACTGCAAAAAGAAATGGTAAAAGTCAAGAATGGATTAGCTCAAGTATTGCACCTATTACGAAACGCTCCTAGGACTAATCCTAGGGTTAACCCCATTCCAATCACAGAAGAGCAAGCATAGAATAGGCCCATAGGTTATCGTGGAACTTCTTCTAGAGCTGACTTAGGAGAACCAGAACCAACCCATCCAAAAGGTCAACGAGGAGCTTATTCTCGAGTTCCTCCACCAAGGGTTGTGATTGAAGATAAGGAAGAAGAGTTTATGGCACATGTCCAAATTGAACCTACAGAGATGGAGAGAGAAAGGAAAAATAGAGAGCAATTAGAAAAGTTAAAGAATATGATCCGAGCAGAAAAGGGTTCGGAAAGTCAAGTAGTGGATTCTGATGAGATGAGTTTCTTTTCTGAGGCAAGGATTGCCAAGAAATTCAAGTGACAAACTGATATATTTGACAGGTCAGGGGACCCTAAGGCTCACCTAAAGGTTTTTTTCAGCATTGCCAAATCATGGCAGCTTACAGACAATTAGATGGATCAGGCATTCATGTTAGCGCTATCAAGACCAGCACTAAGGTGGCTCATATAGTTGGAGTCTACACAAACACCGAATTGGACAATAGTAGTGAAAGCCTTCACCAAGCAGTACTCTTACAACACTGAAGTAGATGTGAAGTGTCAGGAACTTGAGACCTTGAGATAGCAGCCTAAAGAAGCATTCACCACCTTCCTGATGAGATTTAGAGACAAGGCCACCAAGATGGCAGATCGACCTTCTGAAGCTGAGTAGGTAGAAATGTTGATAAAAAACTTGTCCAAACCTTACTATGATGTTCTCTACTATCATTATCTACAGAATTTTGATGCATTGATAGCCACCAAGACATGTGTTGAGAATAGGATCCTAAGGGATGCATAGTATCAAGGAGCCTCTCAAGATGAGGGGAGGAATGCCAGAGTTGGGTGAGGAAAGAGTCCTGAAACCAATGTAGTAAGTGCAGTCCAATAGTCAGTGTCACCTGTTACCTCTTCACAATCATTTGTGATACAAGCAGATGCTCTTGCTCAGAAGGCTCATTGCCTAAAAAGATAGTTCATTGATTTGGGGATGCCTATAGCAGCAGTACATGAGAAGTTGAAGAAACAAGGACTGTTAGGCATTGTAGCTCCAAGGGCAATCAGCAATCCTTCCCCAGCTTGGTACAGGGACTATGAGTATTAGGCCTATCATACTTAGATTGGGCACACCACAGAAAGGTGCTTAGGCCTTCAACATGCAATTTAAGACTTGGTAGACAATGAGACTATTAAATTCAAATTCAAACAACCTCCCAATGTCAATACCAACCCACTCCCAGATCATGGTACAATCAGTGTGGAGAGTCAACTGAGAGTGACCCCACTCAACTCATCAAACTCAGGAATCGGAAAAATCACTTGAATGCTTGTGCCTATCGAAAAATCATGAGGCAAAGGGCCAAAGTCATGAAAACTCCCAAAAAAGAAGAGTCATCAGAAGAAAAACTAGAAAATGAAGATCAGGTATCTGCTATCCCTCCTTCATCGTCAACAGGAGAATCCACTTCACCATACCATCAACCTTCACCATACCATCAAAGAGAAGGAACCTCCTCATCATTCTACTATCCACTGCCTTCATCAGAATACCCTACCTCTTACATCACATCACCTTCATATCACCTCGCCTCATATCTCTCATCACCCTCATGTCATTCTCATTCTTAGGGTTTGGTGGATAATCCAAAAGAAGGATGGATTGGCGGGTACAACTAGAAGGATATGCTTGCATTGCTAGAATCTCCAAAAGTGACCTCGTCAATAGGTTCATTGAATGTCTTAGGGGAAAGTCAAGACATTGATCCCACATCTTTGATTCAGATAACCGTACCTTAGGAGGACGGTCTAGAGACAATTGAAGAAGTCACAGATGACCTTCTCAGAGTAGTAATGGTATTGGTAGTAGGTGAACAAATCAAGGAGCATGCCTTCTTAATCCATATAGGGAGTCATACAGAAGATGATGAGTCTAGTCTGATCAGGCTTCGAGCCAATGAAATCAAATCTGGCCCTATGGAGATTTTTTGATCCATACGCTCTGAATACTACAAACATTTGGATGTAGGAGAAATCGAGGGCCATGAGGGATATAATGAAGAACCAAGTGAGGAGAAAATCAATGAAGAAGAAGATGATGACGATGTTGATGAAGACGAGAATGAGGATTGGGAAGGTAGTGACGACTCCAAAGCTCGAAGCGATGGTGAATACAAGGACTGGGATGACAGTGACTATCGGGGATGTTGGAATAATGATGAAGATGATGAATCTGAGATTAATCACTAAGGGATCTGGGAGGGTACTCAGTGTATGCTATTGGTGGAGATGACCCGATGGTTGACCTACAGATGTTATTCAATCAGCACTCATGATCCGTATGGAAGGGGATGAGTCTACATAAAACTCAGAAGATAGTGAGGATATCGAAGAACATCAGATCATCTTTGAAGGCAATGTAGACCCTATAACAAAACAAATGATTGACATTTATGGGAACTTGGGTGAGATGAAACTCGAAGTTGAGGATATTGACCAGATGTTAGGTGAAGTAGCCATCAGTGAGCGCTACTACGCCGAACAAATGGAAAAGTCCTTGAAGAAATAGGGGGAGATGACACACTTGCAGAAATAGTGGATGCAGGGATCAAACACCTTTCCAACATGGTGAGGAAATTTCAAGCTAGGGCACTCGATATCTATGGAGAACCTCGACTTCCCACCCCAAGCCAAGAGGGGAAGTCTAAAGAAGAAAATGATCCTACCATGGGGATAATTACTATAACAGACAGTGATGACGAGGATCATTCTCTCATAGAGATTGTTATGAAGAAGCCTACCAGTGTAGTGGAGACTAGAAGCAGAAAAGACTATAAGGGCAAGGTCCTAGTGGTAGAACAATCAAGGACCAATGAGGCTGGAACAAGTGGCATAAAGAAAGAACTTGAGAACCTAGTCTTGGCCCAACTTGAGAAGGTCCAGGCCAATATCTCAATTTGGGGATTATTGATGGCCTCCCCTTCACACCGCAAAGCAGTCTTGAAGTCCCTCACTAATGTGTAAGTGCCTATCGAGATAGATCTAACTCATCTCTCACAAATAGTAGAGGCAACATATGTAGTGTAGTCACTGATGTTTTCAGATTTGGAGCTCTCAGAGCACAATAGAGCTCGGCACATAACAGTGGAGTGCCTTGACAAGACTATTCCCCAAGTTCTCATTGATAATGGGTCTGCTCTGAATGTCTTGCCCTTAAGATTAGCCAAGATTATTGGTTCCAATTTAGAGATGATGAGGTCATCAGGCCAGACGGTGTGGGCTTATGGCAATACCTAAAGGGTGGTTCTTGGAATCCTTACCATAACTGTTTTGATTGGCCCAGTGAGGTTCAATATTGACTTCTAGATCATCGACATACCAACAACTTTCAATATGCTTCTAAGAAGGCCATGGCTATACCATACAAAGGCCAGAAGCTCTATTGGATTGACACCTCAGCCTAAGCCCAAAAATAGTCTTCCTTAGCCGAAGCTCTATCCGAATCCAAATCTAGAAATAGCCTTCCCTAGCTGAAGCTCTGTCTGAATCCAAATCTGAAAGTAACCATTTGTAGCCAGAACCCTATCCAAATACCATCATAATCAGAATCTCCCAAGAAAGGAAGCTAGAGGTCAAGACCATTTTCCCCTGAGCCAAGAGAATCCAAAAGACAGTCCGAGTAGGTACTAATCAGGGGCCCACCCCTCTTGACCTGAAACAGGGGTCAAGTTCAGGTATACTTTCTCAACCAGCTTGTCATAATATAGACTTTATATAGACCTTGTTTTAGTGTATATAGTATTTTGAATTCAAATAATATATATATGTGTGATAACTTAGCCATACATGTGGAATAGTAATAATTATAAAAAATGTTCATTCTCAAGCATCTAGTAGGAAGACCGGTTGAACCAGGTAGATTGGGAGTGTAACACCTTCCCAATTTTATAACCTGACACTTACCCTAAATCTCTGGACTAGACTAAATTTCAGACCCTTTTCTCAGGAATCAGGCCCACCCCTAGGTCCTAGGCCCATAACCCTAGGTGGTGACTCCCAAACCACATTTGTATGATCCTGATCCCCGTATTGGACCATCATCAAATTCCCGTTTCAAATGATGAATTTTATACTCTTGCGAAATAGGCCTCCACGTATCTCCAAGTGGCGATACGACAATGCGGGGCCCGTAAGAAAAGCACACATGACACTAACCCATCCCCTCACATGAAAGAAAAAGAGAGAGAGAGAGGTCAGGATGCAAGTCCTTTTTCCCCCCAAGGGAAGAGAGACATCTCATCATCTTCGACCACTACCCTCACAGCTGGCAGGCTTGACTATTGAACTACACTCACCATATTAGTTTCTGGACTCTTTCCATGTCTAACTTTAGTGTTCTTCCTTGCATCTTGGGAGGATCCTTGATACTGGGCTTCCCTTAGGATTATGTTCTCCACCAATGTGTTAGTGGCTATCAAGGCATCAAAAGTCTATAGATGTTGGTAGCAAAGAACATCATAATAAGGCTTTGATAATTTCTCTATCAACATCTCCACATGCTCTTCTTTTGAAGGCCGATCTGCCATCTTGGCAGCCTTATCTCTAAACCCCATCAAGAAGGCGATGAATCCTTCTCTAGGCTGCTGCCTCAAAGTGTCAAGTTCTCATCTCTTCACATCAACTTATGTATTGTATGAGTACTATTTGGTGAAGGCTTTCACCATCATTGCCCAATTATGAGTTTGGGATGACCCCAACTGTGTGAGCCACCTTAGTGCTGGTCCCGATAGGGTTAGCATAAAGGCTTGCCCCATCTGGTTATCTGTAAGTTGCCATGACTTAGCGATGCTGAGAGAAACTTCGAGGTGAGTCTTGGGGTCTCCTGAACCATCAAACCTATCAGTCTGCCATTTGAATTTTTTAGGAATTCTTACCCCAGAGAAGAAACTCATTTCCTCTAAATCCATTGTTTGACTTTCTGAGCCTTTCCCAGCTTGAGTCATGTTTTCTAACTTTTCTAATTACTCTTTGAGTTTCCTTTTTTTCTCTGTTTCTGGAGGCTCCTTTCGGACGTGCACTGCAAATTCCTCTTCCTCATCTTCGATCACTACCATAGGAGGAGGGACCCTAGAATAGACCCCTCACTGACCATTTGGACGAGTAGGTGAAGATCCTCTTTGATCGGTTTGTCTGACATGCTTAGGTTCTCCTGAGTCAACTCGAGAAGAGTTTCCACAATAATCTACAGCTCCATTCTATTCCACATCTCCTGTAGCCGGTGTCGGCTCATTCCTGGGATCAACTCTGAGAGGGTTCTGAAGTGTATGCAATATTTGAGCTATCTATCTCTTGACTTCAGCCATTTCTATTTGCAAGGTTTCCACGGGATGGACCCAGGCCTATTCAGGTGATTCAGATTCGTGTGGATCCATACTAATTGGGCTGTAATCACTTGGTGGTAGACGGACTCGAGGAGACGATGGAGGTGACATTGGACTTAGGCGAGTCAACTGATTACCCTGATGCGTCCAAAGGGACTGCAGAGAATACTTAAGGTGTGGAATTATGCCTGAACCAAAAGTGGCTTATTTTAGGATTCTTGAATTCCCAACCCCTTGTTCACACATTCATTAGATTAATAACCAACAATCCATCCAAAGTTGGTCCACTTAATGATAGGGGTGGATAGGGTTCAATGCCCTTAGTCCACCCAATGTCATAAGCGAAAAATTCATACAAATGGCTTGTCAACAATATTCCCTTAAAATATTCTATGTAATAAAATCATGCTTTCCTTGCTCTTTTCCCCACTAGGCATCCTTCCTCCTGGTTTTTCTCGGGACTTCTCAAGACTTGACGTGACTCTGACGGGATTACCCTTGAGTCATATATCTAGATTTTTTCCTTAAGGAGGAGGGACAACTTTTATCGAAAACCCACTCAGGAAAACAATTCTTTACGCCCAAAATATAATGTAGGAACAGTCCTCCTCAAGACCACAAACAAGTTCTACAGTTAGCTTGTGGCGCTCCTAGCTTCTTCATCTATTTCCTACATGATGCGAGCATGCGGTGGATGTAATAGGACCGAGAAGGCCTCCTTGACAGGATCTATATATACAAGGTACATGATCCTTTTGATATACCTATAGGCACGAGATCAAGGAGGTGACTTCCTTGCCCATTACTCGTGACTACACATGAGGTTAAGCAATTGGCTATGAGGCGGTTGAACCATGAGTGATTGTGTGCAACAGTGTAATGTAGGGTAACCATCATTAGATCTCAGAATGCCATAAAGTGCACGGACCTCCCCAAGGGTGTTGGCACAATTATGGACATCCTCACCGTTTGATGATGCATTTTATCTTAGAATGTAATAAAGTGCGCGAACCTCCCCGAGGGTCCTGGCACAAATACAATATCCTTACCGTTTGATGATACCTTCCACTCTTGTATAGGAAGTGGCTATCATTTGTTGTCAAAGTACTTTGTATGTCATGCATTAAACTCCCCAAGGGTGCTGGAATGACAGGGAGTAGCCTCGCTAAATGATTTCACTTCGAGCACGATGTATGATGCAATTAGTGAATACAATTACAAACATGGGGTTAGCTAAACACGTTTTCAAACAAATGTGGTGGAAAATGTTCTTACATTTAATGGTAGCATCTAGTATCAGAAGCTTGACATTCTATCCCTAGTGGAGTCGCCACTGTGAGGGTAGCGGCTGAAGATGGATTGATGTCTCTCTTCCCTTAGGGGGAAAAGGACTTGCATCTTGACCTCTCTCCTCTCTCTTTCTCTTTAATGTGAGGGGAGGGGTTCCTGTCGTGTGTGCTTTGCTTATGGGCCCCGCACCTTTATATCACCGCTCGGAGATACGTGGAGGCCTATTTTGCAAGAGTGTAAAATTCATCATTTGAGATAGGGGTTTGATGATGGTCCAATATGGGGATCGGGATCATACAAATGGGGGTTTGAAGTCACCACCTAGGATTATGGGCCGAGGACTCAGGGGTGGGCCCAATTCCTGAGAAAAGGCCCCACAATTTGGTCTAGTCTAGAGATTTAGGGTAAGTGTCAGATTACAGAATTGGGAAGGTGTTAGGCACCCAATCTGCCCGGTTCAATCAGTCTTCTTACTAGATGCCTAAGAATGAACATTTTCCACAATTATTACTATTCCACATTGATGAGCACATTTATGTGTGAAATCTAGGGTAGTAAAACATGCATTTTACATATTTAGAATGGAGCTACCTTGGGTTTTATGCTCTTTTTGCAGGTTTTATATTTTCAAAGCCTTAAGGAATATCGGGCGCTATATCTCCAATTTTACACTTAAAGAGGTCATATTTCTTTTCATAGTTGCAAAGAGGATAAAATTCTGAGCAAGATGGAAGTGTCCAATTAAAAGTACGCATTCGTTTGGTTACTCGTACAAGTGATTATTCTTTTCAGGCCAGAAAAAGAATAATGGATCAGAACTGAACCGAGATGCAGAACCAGCCCGTTTGCAATTGTCTCAGAGGCACAAGGAATACTCCAAATGCCAACAAGGATCGATGGACCACATCCTTAAGTGATTGAAGATTCGTTTTTGGTAACAACAACTACCTAGTGTAGTTGGTGAGCTATGGTGTGCAAAATTCCCTTGCTCACCAAGAGGTCTAAAGTTCGAATCTCATGGTTGTTTTTTTTAGAGAATTTTGTTGAAGATTTCCTGCTTTTCACTCACTTAAAGCACTAAGGGCATGGAGGGGATTTCCACATCAAATTAGAAGCAAGGAAAATCGTGGAAGGGTTCCTGCGCAAGAAGAGAAGAAAAAAAAAAGGAAAGAAAAAAAAAAGAGAGAAATAAAGATTGTCCAAATCTTCTCTCTCCTCCACATCATCACCAAAATATTGTCCAAATCACACAAAGCAAGAAGAAAATCGTCCCTTGGAGGGAGAAAAAGAAGAGAAATAAATTAGAAAAAAAAAAGGAAAGAAAATAAGCAAAAAAATTATAGGAAATTTCTCCAAGTTTATTTCTCTCTTCTCTCTCCTCCATCTTAGCACTTTTGGACTCAAAAGATCTTACTATCAATTGTGGGTTTCTCTCTTTTAGGAAAGAGAAATTTGTTACCCTACCTCCCCATTCCCTATAAATACAACTCATGTAAGAGGAGGAGAGACAATTCATTCTTCTTCTAGTTTTTTTTTAGTTGCTCTCTCTCTCCCTCTCTCACTCTTTAGTTTTAGTTCTTCTCTATTTTTGCTTTAATCACTTTTGTAATAGTTTTTTATGTCAATTAATGCAAGCACTCTTTTATTCTTATTCAGCCTTTTTATGTTTATGATTTATGCAATTGAGTTGTAATTTTTTAAGTTATAGTTCTAGGCTTAGATCTAGGTGACAAGATCACGAGCCGTGGAGCAAATTTTTTTTTTCAAGTTCAAGCATTGATTCAAGTAAGTAGGCTCCTTCAGTAGTCTTCTCTCCCCCCTCTCATTTCCTCTTCTGACTACCCTTTCTTTCTTAATTTAGGATTTTTATTTTTTCAGTCGTTATATTATTGCTATCCCTTTCCCCCAAGGTTCATGGCTAGTATATGTGTTGGCTTTGCCCCTCCTAGCCATAGAACCATCAATTTATTGCTTTTATTTTAATTGTCTCCCTTTCCCTAAAGCCAAGTACAGAAATCTACTTGTGAGTCTCTCTCTAGCTTTATCCCCTTTCTTTTACTTTATTTTTATTTCAGTATTTTTTTCTTTTATTTATTTATTTTTTTAATTGCGTGGGTTGTTTATTTTTAGTTATTTATTTATTTAATTTTAATTGCTTGGCTTGCGTATTTAAATTCTTAGATGACGAATGGTTAGGACGTTATTTTGGATACATATGTTTAAGACGGTAATTAGAATTAGATCACAACCATTAATCGGTTCACTTTCGTATTAATAAAAGAAATAAAAAAATAAAGTGGCTGCTCTCCCTGTGTTCGACCCGTAGCTATACTAATCCATACGTTTGCGGTTACATTTTAAATCTCAAACAAGTTTTTGGCGCCGTTGCCGGGAAGACGGTTCCATGTTATTTTTCACTTTCTTTTGGTAAATCGGAGTGCTTTGTTTGCTTTGTTTTATATTTTTTCTTTTCTTTTATTGAATTCCTGAGAAGAACAACTTGCAATAATAGTTGTATCAGTGGAGGTCGCCATGCCTCACAGTATGATAAAGACAGGTTTCGCCCTGTAGCAGTACCTCAGGAATTGACCTGAGCAACCCCGCATCCCTGCCGGTAAGCTCCCAAAAAGCCAAAAAAAATCATAAATAATTGTAAAAAAAAATAAAAAAAGTTTTGCTATCCATTCTTTTGTGCTTGTCTTACTTTAGTTGTGGGTAGTTTTCTGTTGCATGAGTGTTAGGTGGGTACGTAATACTAAGAATCGGTTAGAAAGAAGAGATCCAACAAGTAGTGACCCAATACATTTGCTCTCTTTAAAACCATATAATATGGGAGACCAACGGCAAAACCCTTCACCTAAATCTCTGAAAGATAGGTTCTACCCTGCTAGAACAGCCCAACCTTCCTGCATAGTTCTACCACAAGCCCAGGGCAATAATTTTGAACTCAAATCTCAATACATCACTATGTTGCCCCACTTCCATGGGTTGACCTCTGAGGATGCATACCTATTTCTAAGGGAATTTGAAGAGGTATATGTTCTAATTAAGATCCAACAGCTTTCTGATGATGCTGTTAAGCTTAGGTTTATCACTTTTGCATTGAAAGACCAAGCTAAGAAGTGGTTGTATGGGTTACCCACAAATTCCATAACCTCATCGGAACAGTTCACAGTTGTCTTCCTTAAGAAGTTTTTCCCAACTCACAAGACCAATAAGCTTAGAAGTGATATCCTTCAGTTTAGGCAAAAGCCTAGTGAGTCATTTTCCAAACTTATGGAGAGATTCAAGGATCTACTCCAAGAATGCCCTCACCATGGCCTAGACCTATGGCATTTACGTCAAATAATTTATGAGGGTATTGATTACCCAACTAAACAAATGATAGAGTCTATGTGCCCTGAGGGATTCACATCCTTTACAGATGAAGGAAAGGCATGGGAATTCTTACTTGACTTAGCTGACAAAACCCGTGAGTGGGAATCAACCCAAGAGAGTGAAAGAACCATAGGAGGAAAATGATATTTTGTGGATGGGATAGTAGCCAAGGAAGCCCATTTGGATAGTCTAATCAAGAGAATTGAGGCTATTGTTCCTAGAGAGCCATCATCAGCCAATTTGGTTAAGATTTGTGCTTGGTGCTAATCCCTTGGACATGTCATAGAAGAATGCCCCAACACCTCTGGGGGCACTTCTAATGATAGTATTAATGCCTTATACCAGAATAATCCATATAGTAATACCTACAATCCAGGATGGAGAAATCACCCAAATTTCTCTTGGAATCAGGGCAACCAAGCAGGGCCTTCCAATTTCCATAATCAAGGTCAACCTGGACTCCAAAGGCCTCCCTTTGCACAACAATCTTTTTCCCAAAATACTTTTCCTAGGTCAAATGTAGGACCTCAGGCTAGTTTTTCTAGGGCCCCTCTCCTATCATCTTATCAGCAACCCCCTTGGTTTACCAACACTGGAGAGGCAAGTAGAATAAGTGACTTGACAAAAAATATGGCCCTCCTCATGACAAGCCATCAAAATCTTACGAGAGAACTCACTCAAGTTGTCTCAATTATGCATGAGAGGGAGAAAGGAACTTTACCCAGTCAACCAGAGCCTAACCCTAGGCATCATCAGCCTGTTAGTTCACAAGCATCAACTAATGCACCACTGAATATAGTACAAGGTCAGACCCAACAAGGGCCCTCTAACCAATGTAATGTTGTTTATGCCTTTAGGAGTGGTAGAGAGTACTTACAGAGGGTTCCTAAATCTTCCTCATCTATTACTCATGTTAACTCTCCTTCAGTTGAGGACACAAGTGTGCCTCTTGTTTCAGGTTCGTCTGATGAACCTAAAGATTTTTCTGAAACTAAAGATGATTTGGTTGAGGAAACCAAAAAAGATTCTTCTGAACAGGGGCAAATCCATAACAGTCCTTATGTTCATCCTGTCCCATTTCCTAATCACTTGGTAAACAAAAGGAAGACTGCTTCCATAGACAAAATTTTAGAAGTCTTCAAAAAGGTAGAAGTGAACATCCCTCTTTTGGATGCAATATCCCAAATCCCCGCCTACGCGAAGGTACTGAAAGATTTGTGTACTCACAAACGTATGACTAGTGTGCCCAAAAAGGCATTCTTGGCAGGTAACATTAGTTCCATAATTACTCAGCCTATAGCAGCCAAGTATAAGGATCCAGGGAGCCCTACCATATCTTGTGTCATAGGCAACACCTACATTGAGCATGCCTTACTTGACCTTAGCGCAAGTGTGAATCTTTTACCTTACCATGTGTACAAGCAACTAGGATTAGGAGAATTGAAAGCCACTGGAACTACTCTTCAATTGGCAGATAGGTCTGTTAAGATTCCTAAAGGGATGGTTGAGGATGTCTTACTAAAGGTGGGAGAATTTATTTTCCCTATTGATTTCATTGTGTTAGATACTAAGCCCTTCTCAACCAAGGATGAGATCCCAATAATTCTAATTCTAGGAAGACCATTCTTGGCTATCAGTAATGCATTAATCAATTACCGGAATGATTTCCTAAGATTATCTTTTGGTAACCAAACTGTTGAGTTTAACATGTTTAGGATTGGCAAGCAAGCACATATGGAAGAAGAGATCAATATGCTTGAGGATTTTCTAGATTTTTCTGATGATTTAGTTACCAACTTTGATATTGATTTTGATTTAGAATTCCAAGAGTGTATGGATGAGTTGGATGATGACAGTGAAAATTTCTTTTCTGAAGTCTTGAGTCTTCACACACTTATGGAGCCCTTAGGACCCCTTTCCAATTCCATTGCCAAACCTTCCATAGTTGGGCCCCCTAAGCTAGATCTTAAGGAGTTGCCATCTAATTTGAGGTATGCTTTCCTAGGGCCTGACCAGACTCTTCCTATAATAATTTCTTCAAATTTGACTTCCAGCCAGGAGAGGAGTTACTTAAAGTGTTAAAATATAATAAGGAAGCCCTAGGTTGGACCATGGCTGATATCAAGGGTATAAGCCCTTCCATTGTGCAACATCATATACATCTTATGGAGGATTCCAAACCATCCACGGAACCCCAAAGAAGAGCTAACCCAGTGATGTTGGAAGCCATTAAGAAAGAGATCCTAAAGTGCTTGGATCATGGAATAATTTATCTTATTTCTGACAGCCAATGGGTAAGCCCAGTTCACGTAGTGCCTAAGAAGTCTGGGGTGACTGTAGTTCCCAATACCAATAATGAACTAATTCCAACCCGTGTCCAATCAGGGTGGAGAGTGTGCATAGACTACAGGAAGTTAAATGCAACAACCTGGAAGGACCACTTCCCATTGCCATTCATTGACCAGATGTTAGAGAGGTTAGCTGGACATGAATACTATTGCTTTCTTGATGGATATTCCGGCTATAACCAAATCCCAATTGCTTTAGAGGACCAACAGAAGACCACTTTTACATGCCCATATGGAACATTTGCTTACAGGCATATGCCCTTTGGGCTTTGCAATGCCCCTGCTACGTTTCAACGATGCATGATGAGCATCTTTTCTAACATGGTCGAAAAATTCTTAGAAGTATTTATGGATGACTTTTCAATTCATGGAAATTCCTATTCTGAATGTCTTCATCATCTTTCCCTAGTTTTGAAAAGGCGCATATCTAAGAATTTGGTTTTGAATTGGGAGAAATGCCATTTTATGATTAAATCTGGTATTGTTTTAGGCCATGTAATATCCAAGGAGGGAATTAAGGTAGATTGGAGGGAATTAAGGTAGATAGAGCCAAAGTGGATTTAATTGATAATTTACCACATCCTCAATCTGTTAAGGATGTTCGGTCCTTTCTAGGGCATGCAGGCTTCTACAGAAGGTTTATTAACAACTTTAGTCAGTTAGCCCGACCTCTTACCTCATTACTTGCCAAATATCAGACTTTTGAGTTTTCTAAAGAGTACCTAGAATCCTTCAAGCAACTTAAGAAGGAGTTGACCAATACACCCATTGTTCAACCACCTGTTTGGACTGAACCTTTTGAACTGATGTGTGATGCTTCGGATTTTGCCATAGGAGCAGTTTTAGGTCAAAGGATTAATAAGTTGCCCACTGTCATTTACTATGCTAGTAGGACCTTAAATGATGCACAACTCAATTATACAACCGCTGAAAAAGAATTTTTAGCTATTGTGTTTGCATTAGAAAAGTTTCGGTCTTACTTAGTTGGTTCACATGTGGTGGTGTATACTGATCATTCTGCCCTCAGATACCTAGTTCAGAAGAAGGATGCCAAAGCCCGTCTCATTAGGTGGGTTTTACTTTTGCAAGAGTTTGATTTAGAAATTAGGGATAAGAAAGGAGTTGAAAACCTAGTTGCAGACCATTTATCCCGGCTTTCCAATTCCTTGATTGTTGATTCTCCAGTCAACGAGAACTTTCCAGATGAACAATTATTTACAGTGTCCAGTGAACCATGGTTTGCTGACATTGTCAACTTCTTAGTTTCAAGTGTGACTCCGGATCACTGGTCCACCCAAGATAAGTATAGGTTTCATTCCCAAGTTAAGCACTTTTTCTGGGATGATCCTTATTTGTTTAAGATATGTCCGGATCAGATTATCCGATGATGTGTTCCTGATCATGAGCAACATTTCATTCTCTCTTTTTGTCATGATCATGCATGTGGTGGACACTTTGGACCTAAGAAGACTGCCGCAAAGGTTCTCCAATGCGGATTTTATTGGCCTACTCTTTTTAGAGATGCTTTTGATTTTTGTAAGGCTTGCCCCGCTTGTCAGTCTTTTGGCCGTATCAATAAAAGGAACATGATGCCTCTCAACCCCATTTTAGTAGTTGACATCTTTGATGTTTGGGGCATCGATTTTATGGGACCATTCCCTAATTCCTTTGGGAATTTGTACATACTTTTGGCCTTTGATTATGTTTCTAAATGGATAGAGGCCATACCTTGTAAATCTAATGACCACAAAGTGGTGGTCTAGTTTCTCAAAGAGAACATTTTTTCTCCCTTTGGTGCACCACGTGCAATAATTAGTGATAGGGGTACTCATTTTTGTAATCGGCCTTTTGAGGCCTTAATGAAAAAGTATGGGATCACTCATAAGTTATCTACCCCTTATAACCCCCAAACTAGTGGCCAAGTGGAGGTGTCTAATAGGCAGATCAAACAAATCTTGGAGAAAACTGTTAATCCCAACCATAAGGATTAGTCCCTTAGGCTCATTGATGCCTTGTGGGCCCATCATACTGCATTCAAGACCGACCTTGGTCAGTCTCCCTACCGTTTGGTGTATGGGAAAACTTGTCACTTACCAGTTGAGTTGGAGCATAAGGCCTTTTGGGCCATCAAGAAGCTCAACTTTGATTTTTCTGATGCGGCAATTCATCGTAGGCTCCAACTATCTGAGTTGGAGGAACTTAGGAATAATACCTATGAAAGTTCTAGGATTTACAAGGAAAAGACCAAAGCTTTCCATGATAAGCACATTTCGTGCAAATCTTTTGCAATTGGTGATAAGGTCTTATTGTACAACTCTCGATTGCATCTTTTTCTTGGTAAGCTTAGATCCCGATGGGATGGCCCATTTATTATCCATAATGTATATCCCCATGGGGCTGTGGAGATTTTGAATCCAGGAACAGGGGTAATTTCAAAGGTTAATGGTCAGCGTTTGAAACCGTT
>NC_056562.1:18299567-18385656 GCF_013358625.1 Macadamia integrifolia
GATACTACCCTCTCAAGGGTTGAAGTTCAAGTAAGTAGGCTCCTTCAGTAGTCTTCTCTCCCCCCTCTCATTCCCTCTTCTGACTACCCTTTCTTAATTTAGGATTTTAATTTCAGTCGTTACATTATTGCTATCCCTTTCCCCCAAGGTTCATGGCTAGTGTATGTGTTGGCTTTGCCCTCTTAGCCATAGAACCATCAATTTATTGCTTTTATTTTAATTGTCTCCCTTTCCCTAAAGCCAAGTAGAGTAACCCTTGTAAGAGTGACTCTCTGGTCAAGTAGGGAAGCTCATATTATGATGCATCCCTCGGGCTAAGTAGAAAAACCTACTTGTGAGTCTCTCTAGCTTTATCCCCTTTCTTTTACTTTATTTTTATTTCAGCATTTTTTTTCCTTTATTTATTTTTTATTTTTTTAATTGCGTGGGTTGTTTATTTTCAGTTATTTATTTATTTAATTTTAATTGCATGGCTTGCATTTTTAAATTCTTAGATGACGAATGGTTAGGACGTTATTTTAGATACTTATGTTTAGGACGGTAATTAGAATTAGATCACAACCATTAATCGGTTCACTTTCGCATTATTAAAAGAAATAAAAAAATAAAGTGGTTGTTCTCCCTGTGTTCGACCCGTAGCTACACTGATCCGTACGCTTGTGGTTACATTTTAAATCTCAAACATCTCCCTACAAGAATATCGCAGTGCGCCAATGGGGTGACCAAGCACGTTACATGGTACTGTAATGGTCCAAACTGTAGATGTACTTGAACAACTACAGTGGCCTCTTCTCGAGCTGTGGGTCCAAAACCTTGCACATGAATCTTCTTGAAAAACTGCTTCTGTGGAAGGTTGTGTGCTCGAACAAATTCAACAGATATAAAATTTACTTTTGCCCCGGTATCAACAACTGCATGAACATTAGTAAGATCGGAACCGTGCAGAAGAGTACCCTTCTGTCGGAAGAGAGGAGCTTCGTTAACTAGTCTGTTTGAAAATGATGTAAGACTAGCGGAATGAACTTCTACATCCTCCTCATCATCATCATCATCATCAATGTCATCTTCATCTAAGGGATAAGGATACAAAGCAAAAACATCTTCACTCTTCTCTATCGGTTGCTTCTCTGTTACATTCACAGAACGAGTCCTATTGGGACACTTGTTGGAATAGTGACCCTTCTCGCCACAACTATGGCATCTGATGTTCTTCACCCCACCACTATCCTTGTTAAACTATGACCTTTTTTCTTCAACTCTACGAGCTTCAAGCTTCTTTTCCTCAATGTGGTGGAGGACTATAAATTGAAGAAGTCTTGAGCATACTCTTCCAATGAATGGACTTCTCTTCAACTATCATGGCATGAGCCACTACCACATCAATGGATCTGAAGTTAATGTTAGCCAATTCTAGTCAGATCTCAGTACTTAGCCCACTGCTATATCGCATCACTCGTTGTTGATCTGTTTCCTAAAGTCAACACCTTGAAGAAAGTTTGCGGAATTCGAGGGTGTAGGAATCCACCTCCTTGTTGCCTTGGTGCAAGTTAAGTAATTTATGGAACATTACCTTCTCATAATTAAGAAGAACAAATATTGTAGTCAGGATCTGCTTCATGACCTCCCAATTAGTAACAGGTCCAAGTTTTTTGACAAACTTTACATGCAGTACATCATCCCACCATGAACATGCATACCCAATAAACTTGGTGAGGATGAGTTCACACTTCTTCTCGTCCAGAAGAGATTTATATGCAAAAATCCTCTCAACTTTGGAAAGCCAGTCAAGGAATTCTTCAGGTCCCTTTTCACCACTGAACTCTGGAACTTCAACTTTGATGCCATAATCTCAGTCAGAAAATTGTCATTTCACATCATAGGGGAAAACTGGATTAAGTTGCTGCCTCTGAGGTGTATCTTTGATCCGTAAAATATTGAACTGAGGAGGTAGTGTAGAGGATCCTTCAGTTCACTTGTTGGACCTCTTCATAAAAGCAGTCAAACTTGTCAAACTTGGCTTCAGTCCTCTCAAGCCTAGCATCAATATTCTGTTGATTCTCAGCTAATTCACAATACAATTTGTGCAGCTTGGAATTTGTGACATGACCTGCCATGGCTAAAAATTGCAGGAAACCTAGCTCTAATACTACTTGATGCGGATCCAAGTTCCAAAGACAGAAATGGATCACTCAAGGCCCACAAAAAAACAAATATTTCAATCTAGGCAAACCAAGGGCAACAATGTCATTTCTGGTACACTTTAGGAGCTTTTTAGAGTGAAATAATGGACTAAGGACTTAACAGGAATTAGACCCAAAGAGAAAGGTGAGTTCTGAAAATAAGAATAGTAGTGGCGCTAAACTGAAATAAGAATTCAGAATAAGGGTTATTTTGAGAATATCAAAGAAAAGGGGTTTAAATGTAAATAGGAAAAATATCATCTTCTACCTTTAGGTCACGTTAGAGAACAAACCAGTGTTAACCCAACCCCTGTTGGGTATCGATTCTCAGCCCAAACTCTACAACTCAATCTGAAGCATTAGATCAGAAGTCGCAGCAGCAAGATAATAGTAAATCCAGCTTCGAAAAACCTCAACAGCTCCAAATCAGATCTGTAGTGGAACCTGCAACTGCATCTGGTTGGTATAGACTTAGAGCTGAACCAGGTTCTAAATCTCTTGATAGGACGATCTTGTGGAGGTGAGATTCTAGGAATAGGGTCACTCAGGGAAGGGAAACTTCAACCGAAATATCAGTCCAAGCAGTTCAAGAGAGAGGAAGATCGATCCACTAGTGTGGTGCTGCTAACGTCGCCCAGAAACAGAGTATCTCATATCAGAAATTAAACAGCAAGAAATAAGAAAGGATTAGGAAGAAGATGAGAAGATTAGGGGCAGCAAGATTATTAGAAAGGGGGGAAAAATGAAGAAGAAAATTCAGGGATGGGAAGAGGGAGATGCAAGCTTCACGGCAGCCATGGGTCACCCCCAAAAATCTTTCAATTCATTCAAAATCTTCAAAACTTCAAGTCTGTCTGTCACTAGTGTATTACATGGCTTATAAAAGGAAACTCAAAGCATCACAATGGTAACTAATTAAAAATGAAAACTTAACCAATATAGAAACTGAAATAAAAATCCAAGCTAAATAAAATACCACAAACTAAATTTTTAAGTCTAAAATGGAAAGGAACCAAATCAAAAAATATTGTTTCTAAACCCATCGCCCAACTGCATCACCTTGAATTCTTACTCCAACTACGAAATTTTTTAAGCTTCAAAATAAGCCATTGGATTTTAATTCTGTTAGCAATTGCTTTCTGTTCTGAGCCTTCTTACAGTTTCAAAAAGTCAAACTTGAAACCAATTTCCCCTTTTCCTGGTATGTCTTATTTCAGTTTAATCAAATTTTCAAATTCCGTTTTCTATGTCTGATCTCAGATTTCTGACTCATTAGGCTTGTTATTTGGTAATAAATCAATATCTAATCTGATTTGTCTAAACCTTCGATTGATCCTCAGATTCTTATTCAAATAGGAATCTTCAGATCCTAAGAGTTCAACCGTTGGATCAAACCTGATTTCTGATATCACAGGGGAACAATGTACTGTGGAACATGTCCTACTGCAAATCTTTAACAGGTCAGTTTCTTGCTTATGTTTCATCATATCTAGAAGAGCATGGGCCCTCAATACTTAATCTCATTGTTTATGGATATGGACTTTCACCTTTGTCTTGTGTTTTCTTCATCCCACATTTAAGAAGTCAAAACCTTACCAAACACCACTAAACCTTGACAGCATAGGGTCATTCATGTAGTTCTGAGAAATGATAATAGACATTATTGCAGCTTCCTATAATTTATATTTGTCATATTTATGTAGTATGGTTGAAATTGAATAAGAAATTGCACCAATTCATCTATGTGAGTGTACTCATAAAAGCTTTGTGCTGCAACTTGAAAATCAATCAAAACCCTCATCCATGCACGGTGCAACTCCAAGCCCATTCTAGTTAGACACTCCAATATATACCTCTTTCTCCACAAGTACTTTCATTTCTTGGGTATCCTTATTGAATAAGGTCCCCATGACAGAGAGGCCTAGAGGTACCATAGCATTCTTATCACCCCACATTCTCTCCAAACATTAATGGATCAGCAATAACCTTATGTAAAGATACCAGTACCACAGAACAACTTCATAAATGTGGAAATCAAAATTATTTATGAATGTTGTAGGAATATATAGCAAAAATTTTCACCATTACATGGCAGGGTTCGTTTAGCTTTCATCCTAGATCGTATGGATCATACGAAACCAATCTTTTAAAGACGATAGCATATGATATTGTTCACTACTGTTCCACCTAAAAGCTCTAACTGTTAGGGAAGGGCAGGGTCAATGTATACATCGACATTTCCCCACACATGCAGTCCAAAATCCCATGGTCCTTGCACTTGGAGCTCACACGGCACCATGGGAGAAGAAATGTCAGAAAAACTCTTCCGATGCACTTCCCAGGAGTCAAAACACTTGATCTCCTTGCTCTGATAACATGTTCACTACCGTTTTACCTAAAAGCTTGAACCCTTAGGGAATGGTAGCATCAATGTATACATCAACAGATGAATGAGCGATAAGAATGCTAAATGGACACATACCTATGTGCAAAGAAATGGAGAGCTCCCAATTCCCCATAAGCCAAATGATTCTCAAGAAAAGCCAAGAAATAGAAACATAGCATTATACATACCAGCCCATAGGACGGTAGCTCTGTTACCCTCGATGCAATTCTCGCCTGCAACATCTCTACAAGTGATACTAAGTCTCATCTTGATCATCTCCCTAGTGTTATTGCAAATAAGAACTTCCATAGGAGTCATATCATGTGCAAGTATGGAACCTTTAGATCTTGGAGACTTCACTTGAATATTGGACTCTCTTGGTGAGTCAACTTGTGCAGTACCATTTTTAGCCAGCCTGAAGCCAAAGGTTAAAGGGTCTGGCAGCAATATGTCCATGACCGATGTTTGTAGAGCTGTTTGTATGGCATCCTTAATGTTCAATTCCCCAGAACTGTTCCTTCCAGATTGCCATCTGACCTTTATTCTGGAGATCAAATTCTTGATAGAAGTATTCAATTCAGCCTTGGTATTCTTCTCTGTAAAGTTTGAACTTCGACTAGTGGTAATATCATCTGCCTGAGAATCCTTTGCAAAAAATGATCCATCAAGAATAGGGAGCTTGAAATGCTCCAGGGGTATCAGTACCCTTGCAGAGTAATCCCTATCAATTCTAGTTTTTGGATAACCAAAATCAGCAGCATCATGATCAACAAAAGTAGAAGTATCTTCATCCTTCGCGCTTTCCAGCTGGACAGAAACACTAATGTCAAACACAACATCAGTTGGATTAGATAACTCAAGCTCAAGAAGGCGCAGACCCCAACTTCCTCTGTATGGATCGATCTTTACCAAGCTTTCAGTCTTGGCATCAGGAACAGTGGATTCTTCCATAAAACCGTTCTCTAGATAAACTGGCTTAGGCAGGTTTTCACTAACATGTGCTGGAATTTCCATTGAAAGCAAACGAGCTTTCACAAAGGACAACCCCTGCTGAACACAGATGTGCAATGGAACAACCAGACGTCTACCTGGAGGCACAACATTACCATTTACTGTGTTGTCTCCCGGATGTTCCAGTGGCCCTGATAGGAAAAACAGGAAGAGGCCAAACATTAGGAACATGTGTACTTCACATAAATTTTTCTTTCTTCATTCAAAAATAATAAAAGCAAGCTATCACAAGAACACATGACATCTGATGGCTGTAAGCATACAATTCATAAAGAGGGTTGTTGTAAAGATGTTTCGTCCTCTTATTTGCAAGTGGGGCACATGTGATATCTATGCACCAGCTTGAGGGGGAGTGTTGTAATAATGGGTTTTAGGGAAAGTGTCAGATTCCAAACGGGTCCTTAAGTCCTTAAGGGGTTTAATCGTCCTTGTAATATTCTAAAATTTTCTCTCCATTATTATAAATAAAGAGGGCTGTTGTCATATTTGACATAAGTCATTATCCCATCCAACAATATTGAAGGAAGTTAATGGTTGGATGATGAGAAACTGACATGGACGGAAATTAATAAGTTACAAAAACAGCAAAATATTAAAGTAGAGAAAACTGATATAACTCACCAGCCATCTTATGAACACAAGAATTATGTTGAATATAGTAGGGATGGAGGAGAGTAACATAGTTTAAAATCAGCCCAAACTGATAGACAGATTCTCAGAATCTATCAGCTGAAGTTTAAACAATGTTGCTGTCCAGTGGGAGATAACAGACATCATAATAGATCTGTAAAAACTGGCAAGAATATGAACTTATAATCATGGAACTAAATTTCAATTGAAACTGACCATAATCTCCGAGTTTTCTTGGTTTCGAGCCTGACTGAAACAAAACCTAGGGTCAAAACTTGGGTTTCAACCCATGGAGGCCAAGGGTCAAAACCTCGAAACGAGATATGGCAACTCTCAGTTTTGGGCCTGACCAAAACCAAGATCTCGGTCCTTGCTTATAAAGTTATAATACTGTGTTAAGAAATTAAATAAGAACAAAGAAGAAAATCAGAACGTAGGGATGCCCACAGTAGGAATTAGATCGCTGGATTTCTTGCTCAAACAGTGTGTGACAGGGAAGAAAACAGAAAGTGGAGAAACAAAGAAAAGGGTATGACCAATAGGTATCACCACCTATAGCCTGTGGTAGGCCATCACCACCCACCCTCCAAGGTTTTACCACCTAGGGTGTGACTGAATCACCCCCAGTTCACCGCTCTCAAAGACCATGAAATAACTCAACCAAAATCGTGGCCTATGGTGGCCCATCCTCTTTATTTATAATAAGAATAACCCTGTAATTACAATAATAGTAACTTGCAATAGCTTTGGGAGACGATTGACTGCCTTTTTCAGAAGGGGAAAAAAAAAACTAGCAATACGAGGAGATAGAAGCTTTAGTAACTAAATATTTAGAAACTCAAAAATCTCGGCAGCTTCAATTTGACCCACACCACATATGGCCATATGGGACACACAACTAAATTATACAAGAATCAAATCTGATCCCATACAGCTGGCTAACTAAGAACCAGAACCAGAAACATGGCCATTGTTTTGGGCCTGGTTCTGGCCTAAGAAATGGCCTGCCTTCCACTTCCTTCGATAAACCTTCAGCTCTGCATCAACCAAACAGCTAACTACGATGTTGCAATGCAGTAAGATGGGTTGTAATTGGAAATATGCAGGAATCCAACATTTAAGTTGTAGATTCAGAATGGGTTGGTATGAAGTACCAACGGTAAAACCTCAAACACTGTTGCCAAAGATTCGTGGGCTAGAACTTCAAATTAATCAATACGGACAGAAATGCGGGCACTGCAGAGAATAAAAATAATAACAAAGTATAGCACTACTATGAGCTGCATAACTGCTGCCATTAACTGCCAAGTAATACAAGTTATAAAATTACATTATCCAAAACAGTTATGGGCTAACACAAGTTCTCAATGACGAGAAATAAAGAAGAAGATAACTGAATAAACCTCCAGCAGATTTCAGATATTCTGTTTTTCCCTTCTGTTTTCATTTCATTGAAAAATCAAAGGACCAAACAGTTTGAGCAAATTCCATTAAACTGACAGTAATGATAAACAAGATTGAAACTGTTCAAGACAGAAAGTGGACAACATTGATATGGAGGAATATCTACCTGCATAATGAATAACCAACATGGGGCTGCTTCCATCTTTTGATAGCCGCCCTGCATTTCCTGAAATACTCTTTCCAGCAGAATTATCAGGGTCCACCAAGCAAAGCTGCCAAGCTTTT
Organism: Macadamia integrifolia; assembly: GCF_013358625.1. NCBI lineage: Eukaryota > Viridiplantae > Streptophyta > Magnoliopsida > Proteales > Proteaceae > Macadamia > Macadamia integrifolia. The sequence continues at coordinate 18,307,464 of NC_056562.1, forward strand.
ACAGTCACAGGTATCATAACTTCTGCACCTGGCTTTAAAGGAAGAGCTGAGCTTAGGGCTTCATATGCAACTGAAATAACAGAATCTTGATTCTTCCCTGACAGTGAAATATGTGCTTGTTCAACTGGTACAGATCCTGCATTTGCCAGACTTATCCACATATCACGAATTTCACCTTCATATAAGATAGCAGCACCATCACCTCCTACCACATGAGGTAGAAGCAGAGGTAGAGGCAGTACCACAGAAATATTTGGCACACACACATTTCTTAACTTGGGGGACCCACAGCAACGGAAAGGGTCAGAAAGTACCAGTCCTTGTGCTGCTCCAAGGAGCAAGTTATCAACATCCCTGAAAAGGTGCTCAGTTATAACACCAAAACAATGAACAGTGCATCCTGGAATCGTTACTGGACCTACAGAAGTTGGAATCCCTGACAAACTGATGACTTTTGATGAACTAGGTGGAAGACTCACACTTATGGGAAAGGCATCAAAATTTCCAGAATGGACTGACAGATATATACTGTCAACCACTAAGTCAAAGCCACATGGATTAGCCAATTCCACTAGAACTTGGACTGGTTCCCCGACAATCCAAATCAGCTCCTGCTTACTGCTATTATTTGGCTCTCCTTTACTGAATGGTGTATAAATAAAAGGCCCCGAAGGAGCTGAGCCTACCCACCATTCTTCCCTCCCTGGATTGCGTTTAACAATATCCATTTCTGATGGATGGAGAGGAAAAGAATGCAACCTGGAAACAATAAAACAAAATTATGTCGATCCAATGAATCCATTTTTTTTTTTTTTCTCAAGATAAAGAACTATACTTGTTAACCTAGGAAATAAAGGCTTGTTTAATATTACTTATAGGTTTCAGGATATGATTTAGATGCCTGAAACAGTAACCAGTAACTCAAAGAAAATATCCAGCTAACTCGGGCCAAGCGATTAGCCCCACCCCAGCTCAACTCCCCTGAACCTGTGCAGTTGTCATACCACCCCTAGCTGAGTTTACTTGGTGGACTCTCAATTTATTTATCATTTTGTTGAGACAGATGATGGACTGATGTATAACACCACCATTTTGGTGGGTGAGATTAACCTGTGCATGGAATCAAAATGTCGACAAGTTTCAATAATAAGATACCAAATACTCTGGTCTAACAGGGACCAAAATCAAAATATTTATTTACCCACCAAATAAATTAAAATATTTCAGGGATCTTAGTCAAATTTACAGTGATTTCTATTGAAATCACCAAAACATTTTCGTTTTAGCCATGACCAGAATCAAGATCAAAATTGAAATACAATTTGCTGAACCTAAGTTTTCTAGATATAAAACGTCAGTTTTAAAATATCAAAAAAAAAAAAAATTCGAATCAGAAATGAGAAGTAGTCAACATGATACAACACCTGTTTCAAGGCATAGAGGTAACATAAGGGTAGACCAGTGTCCACGCTGGTCCAGGTCAGATGTATTACTTCCTCCAGGAATATGTTTGCAGAAGCATCAAAAGATACAATTAATGGTGTTCTCTTGCAGGGATACACAGAATGAAGATATTCATAGTAACCAAGACCTCAATAATGGCAGAAACCTCTGAGAAACCTAGTTTATCCCCACAATATTCTTCCATAACTACGGAAGAATATTCCTTTTAATCTATAAAAAAAAAAACACTTGGCTACCTAGAAATCTCTAGATGTTATTCTGGAATACATCTGGATACACTAAATAAAAAGTTGTACACTTTTTCTCATAGCTAATTTTTAACAGAATAGAATATTAAAAATCAGAATGAATTGCAGTAAAAGGAACTATAGCCAGATTAGAGAAAATTTAGTAACTTAAAGAAAGCTAGTCTGATAGGCCTGAGATTTAGGCCAACACAGCAATTTATGAGACAGCAAAAGACTGCAAAGTTTGATTTAAATCTAATGGTTGGATCTCCAGATATTGAACAACCCTACTGGGACTAGGAAACTTGAAAAGTAACTCAAAACAGTAGAATCAACAAGGGAATTTCAGAACTCAGATCAGAAGTAAATGGGGATTCAAATTAAAGAGGTTTCAGTAACTGTAATCAGATTCAGAAGACTAAATCAGAAAGCTGAAAATTTTTCTTGTGGATGAATAAAATATATATAAGGAGAAGAATATACAACAAGGAGGAGGGAAGGGAGCCTCACCGGCAGGCGAGCAAAAGGGCAAAGCCCAAACAAAAAAAGGGGGGCACTACAGGGGTATACAATCCATCAGGGGGGAGCAGAGCACTACAAGGCAAAACAATCCTTCAGGGGGGAGCAGTAGATAAGATCGAGATGATGAGGCCCCAGGAGACAACAATGAGCTTGTTTCTTAGGGGATCTCTAACCGAGCAGTGGGGAAGTGAGCAAGTTTGGTGCTAACGTCAAAATAGATGGCCTTCCAAATCATGTCATATGAGCGGGAGTTGGAAGTCCATCTACGCAAGTTTCGCTCCATCCAGAGGTGGTTAATATTAGCACAAAAAGCAAGTTTCCCAATAATGTCACAGATGGTGGAGCCCCGAAATGTCATGTCAACCCAGATCCATTCTCTACAAAAAGGGAGGGGACTCCTAGTAGTAGGCCAGCAACATCCGAGAACCTTTTCCCAGATGGCAGAGGGGAAGAGACAAGAAAAGAATAAATGGTCAGCATCTTCATTGCCATTCCAGCACAGACAACAGGCAGGAGGAACCTGTATGTGATAATAAATGAGGTAGGACTGCATGGGAAGGCAATTGGAGAAGACCCACCAGGTGGTGAAACAATGACGAGGAATGTGACCTTTGAACCAAAGGATATTTCACCAGGGAGCGAGGGGGATGGAAGATCTGGCAAAGTTCCAAGCAGAGGAAGAGCTGAACAAGTTGGTAGGGGAGGGCTTCCAAAGGATGGAATCCACTCTGCCTCTATGCCTAGGGGGAAGGGGGGAGATTGACCCAAATGTCATCCGGAGGGGGAGGGGGAAAGGGGGGCCCAGCCGTCATTTCGGATGATGGAAGAGACAGAAGTTGAATGATCAAGACCCAGGGAATAGATAGTCTTGGCTAATGGAATGGAGAATCACACCTGACGGGTGCCAAAGGTTAAGCCAAAGGGACGTAGAGACACCATTACCAATGGAGTACGAGATGGCATCCATGACCAAGGGCCTTCAGCCAAGGATATCGCGCCAGACCCAAGATGCGTCCAGACTAAGGGAAGTGGACTAGAGGGAGTCATGCTTCAAAAGATGGGAATAAACCTAGGAGACCCAGATGCTGCTTTGTTTGGTCACCACCCTCCAAATGAGCTATAAGATGCCCGTGGAGTTGATATCTTTGATGCGCCTCAGACCCAAACCACCTTCAGAATGGGGGGGATAGACAATGCTTCAGTGGATGGGATGGAGGAACTCACTGGAGTAAGAACTTTTCCAAGGAACAAATGAGAGACTCAATGGATTTAATGATGGGAGGGGGAAGAACAAAGATACCACACCAGTAAAGGTACATGGATTGGAGAACCGATCTGGAAAGCTCAAGCTTCCTAGCATAAGAGAGAAGCTTGCTCTTCCACAGCTGCAGCCTCTTCCCCTGGAGATCGAGGATGGGAGTGAAGTGATGGGCAAAGAGCCTGGTAGGGATGAGGGGGAGCCTAAGATACTTAACTGGGAGGGAGCCAAGAGGGAAACCAGTAATCTCAAGGAGACAGCAGAAGCTACTTCAGAAATACCAGAAATGAAGATGCATGATTTGAGAGGGTTAAGGGGAAGACCCGAGAGCCTTTCAAAAAGGAGGGAAGACATGATGGAAGAAATGGAGGAATGATCAGCTTTAGAGAAGATCATGAGATCATCGGCAAAAGCAAGATGGGTAAGGGAGAGAGGCTAGCATTTCGGGATGGGGGAGATGAGGTGGAGGTCGGTGGAAGATTGGATGGATCGCAAAAGGACCTCAAGGCCATGGAAGAAAAGGAAAGGGGAGAGGGGGCATCCTTGGTGAATTCCAATAGAAAAATGAAAGAAAAGCCAGAGGGGCTACCATTCACCAAGAAAGAAACGGGGGGTAAAGATGCAAGCTAGGATCCAACGGACAAAGTTAGGGGGAAGGACATGTCCTTGAGATGAAGTCCCAACGGATAAAGTCAAAAGCTTATCGAGATTGATCTTAAGAAGAGCTACCGATCCATGGGATTTTCGCTCAAAGCCCCGATCAATCTCATGGCCACAGGATGATGTTATCGGGAATACTCCTACCAGAGATGAAGGTGGATTGGTTTTGGCTGACCAAGGAATCAATGACATTTTGGATGCAATTGGCCAAAATTTTGGCAATGAATTTGTACATCCGGTTACAGAGAGAGATGGGCCAGAAATCCTACATTGAAGAGGCTCATCGGATTTGGGGATGAGACAGAGGAAAGTTTGGTTCACACCATTGATCTGGCTAGGATCAAAGAAGAAGCTTTTAAGAGCCCGAATAAGATCTGTCTTGATGATGATTTTTGCTTGAGGAAGCTCTCTTATGGGGACAAGAGCAAGGAAAGCTCAAGGGAGACAAATCTTGCCTCCTCAGCTAAATTCGAGTTATAGAGATCCAAAAGGGGTCTAGCTTGGATAGCCTCAAGTCTGTCTTTACAAGAGGAGGCTCTGCCAGAGATCTTACTGAAGCTCCCAGAATTCCAAAGCTTAAGGGGAGCTTTGACGCTCTGAAGCTTCTTAGAGAAGGCAATGAGAGGAGAGAAGGCATGAACAAGAGAATACTCCAAGCTTCCAAAACAAGAGGGGAGAAATCAGGGTGGAGGTGTTGAAGAATTTGAAGCGCTTTGGACCAAAGGAGGAAGAATGATAAGCATGGAGAGAAATGAGACAGTGATCAGAGATGGAAGGGGAATCAAATGTGGCATGGGATAATGGAAAAGAAGAGATCCACGCTTTATAAACAAGGGCTCTGTCAATCTTACAAGCAACCCTGTCAACCCCACTTCTACGGTTTTGCTGAGTAAAGTTAGCACCATAATAGCGGAGGTCAAACATGCCAATATGTTCAAGACAGTTGTTGAAAGCTTCCGCGAAAGTGTGATCAATAGGACCCCCTCCCTGCTTTTCTGATGATATTAAAGTCACCCACCAACCCCTCAGGAGAGGAATCAACAGAGGAGGATATGGATCGAAGGTTAGTCCATAACGGGAGTCTTTCAGAAGCTCGAGGGCATAAACAACAAAGAAGACAGATGGACCCATAGAGGTCAGATATGGAGAGATGGATGAACTGGGAAGAGGAGAAGAGGGAAGTGATCTAGAGAAAAAGGGGGTTCTACAGGATCCAAATCCAACCATTCGAACAGTCAGAATAGTTGGCAAGGAAGGACCAGGATGGAGCTATAGAGGCTATAATGCAGGGGCCATTTGCCTCCAAGGAACCCAACCTAGGCTAGATCCTAATAAAACAAGCCTATCTTGGTGATGAATCTGCTGCATCAGGGAGACATGGTCTGATGGTCATGGTGAGAATCTGACCTGACAGGTTTTCAAAGGGTACGTGGAAGAAGCTGCATGCAGGAAGTGCTGGTCCCTACAAGATTCTAAAGAAACTTAGTGCCAATGCCTATCATTTGGAGTTGGCACCAGATATGGGCACCAGCCCAATTTTTAATGTTGAAGAACTTGTGCCTTACAAAGGATCAGCATTCCAAATCCCTTTGAGCCTTCCACTTCAGCTAGCCCAAACCCAACTACCATTCATACATTCTCATCTTCTGCCTCCCCCCCACCAGCATTACCAGCTATGCCAATAAGAAGAGAAGAGGTAGAAGATATTTTAGATAAGCAGATCGCGTCTACTCATGCAGGACGATATCGCAAGTTCCTAATCAAGTGAAGAGACAGACCTAGTACAGATTGCACATTGATCACTGAGGATGATCTTCAGTGCCTTAACCCTGATTTATTAGAGAGATACCAGAGCCTATTTTCACCGGAGGTGAATTCTTCCCACCTGGAGAGAATTGATGAGGACATCACTCCAGGATTTAGGACTTCTCAGTGGAGGCACAAACATATGTTGCCACATGTCACTTCATTACAGCTACATGACCAGCATTATATGTAGTCTTTTATTATTTTGTTGTATTTTTATTTGGGCTAGACTAATTTAGTTTATTGTTGTGCTATGTTGCAATTTTGCAGTAATATGGGTAGTTATTTTAGGAAATAACTGTTTATAGGTTCAATATGTGGTTATATGGGTAGTTATTTCAGAAGAAAAAAAGCCTCTTTTGTTGTGTAATGTCATGGAGCCTTGGTACTCAGAATAACAAGACAATGAGGAAAGTATTTGGGAACTTGGAGGTTGTTCTCGGCGGCATGAGTGAATCCAAGATGGTGTGAAGCCAAGGTGATCTACTTTCTTCTCTATCTTCTTTTTCTTCTTCCATCCATTCCCTCTCTTTCAAACTATATTCCTACAGGCTACAGCAGACCATCCCTGTTTGATCCCCCAAATCCATAATTTTTTTGTTCCATCATATTTCTCCCAACCTTCATTTTCATTTCCTAAGAGCAATCCATTCTATTTCAATTACGACAGCCCAAAAACCCAATAAATCATACTTGCTTGGCTGGATAGGACTGACTGTAATGAAAGATGTGGTATCCTAAATTTCCTTTGTCCCTTCTTAGCCAAATCTCTAAGAAACCCAATTTCCCCTTTCTTGCCTAGACTTGATTATTATATTACTAAAATTCTTGCCATTTCTTGTATCAGTCCCATATCTCCCATTTTTATCTCAACTTCAGCCCCAAATACCTTGGATATTCTTCTATCAACAAGGAGGCCTTAAGGGGCAATTTTTGGGGTTTGGCAGTGATTTAGCACTTATTCACAGCTTTCTAACATGTGGGACAGAAAAGAAAGTTACTGATCTATCATGTTTCTCTTATTATATTTTCCTTCCCACACTTAGCATGAAATTCTGCATATAAGATTTGTTTAATTCTTTATTTATGGCTATCATTATTAAGAATTTCTGCATGAATGCAGAAATATGAGTTGAATACCCTTCCCAACCTTCCTACTTTTAAGTTAGAATAGTTTTCTAGGTTTCCCAAACCTGACCTACACCAACTTATAAGTAGAAAAACACAAAAACTTCTCCGATAAATTGCACCATGAAAATCGTAGTTAAGAAATGCATGATAACTTATTTTTCCCCTAAGCATGATTTCCATTGCAGTAGTACAAATTTAGAATAATGTCTCAGGAAAATACCTGACAAAAGGTAGGGCAGGATCAGCACAGCGAGTTCCAGAAGGGAGCCTTTCTGCTGAATTTCCAAGTGCACTTGCGAGTCCACTTTGCCCAGCAGGTGTGATCAGAGGGTAATAAGACCTAAGTAGGCGAGCTGCTGCACTCCATGCAGCAAGTGGATCTCCAGCACGAATAGAAGACATCAGAATTTCTCTCAGCACAACCATCTGCAAGGTGCTCCATTGGGACTCAAATAACGAGACGACCGATTGGGGATGTGTTTTCCCAGTATCAGCATGAGTTGATTCAATTTCCTTCAGAAAGAAGAAAAAAAAAACAGCAATTTAGGACATGTAAAATTGTAAAGCAGAAAACAGTCTCGTTTTATGGATTGGCAACAATGTAATTTATTGCCAAAAAATAGCAAAAATCAGGAAATAGAGTAAAATAACGACAAAGAGACCAAAGCCAAACCCTCAAGAAGGGACTACAACAAGCTACAGCCATAGCTTGTAGCCTCATATAGCATCTCTATTCCAGTAAACACATCAGCAACCGGTCTATAAATCACCTAACTCATTTAGCATCAGCACATTGTCCATGTGCCAAAACTTCAAAGCATTAATTGCCTTCGGATGTGAATTGCTACAATGTAACTAACTAAACATAGAAAGTACTAAGATCCAGATCCAGGGATTCCAATTACCACTGTTTTTAGATTTCTTCCGGTGGATGATATACAAATGGACAGTTTTGCTTGCAAACTAAAAATATTCATGGCTCTACGTTGAACAACTTATGACTCTTTTTCAAAGAGCTCCACCAAGCGGGAAGGAAGTAGTATCCCTTTCATGCCTAGGACTCTAGGAGAGGACTCCAATATGAAAAGACTCATAAAAAAATATTAAAAAAAAAAAAAAAAGGTCTGAGAATTTGAAAAAAAGAAAAAAAAAAAAATCATTGATAATGACCTTATTGATACTCCTTTGAATAGTGCTAACTGAGCTTGGTTCATCTCTAAGAAGTATCTCTAAGCAAATTGGACAGGTTAACCTGTCCAATCAGAAATTGTTGGAGCAATTCAAAAGGGCCTTAGTCTGAGAGCTTCTGAGACTAAGCATGACTCATGGTTTAAAGTATCTCCAATACCGATGCGATACTTTCCGATACGTATCTTAAATTTAGCCGACTGATACGATACGTGGAATTTTTAAAATCCTTTCGTATCGATATATATCCTACGATACATACCGATATGCATCAATACACCACCAATACACATCGATACGATACGATATACACCGATACAACTCTATGAAAAATATAAAATTGAGGTGAAATATATGTTTCAGTATGTATCGGTACGTATCGGTATGTATCGATTGGTACGTATCGCTGAGTATCGGTATGTATCGATCGGTACGTATCGGTGAGTATCGGTATGTACCGATACAGTGCACTACGGTCATATAATGGCCAAGATGGGCAATTTTTTAGAAAAACATGATTTATTGAGGGGTTTTTGTTCCAAAGTTGCTGTCAGCCATATTTCTTTCTAACTAAAGTGGAAATCAAGGTTGGGAACAAGGATTTTACATTTATGAGACAACTACAAACCTTGAATTCTTAGTGCGATATCCTCAATTTAGTGTTTATGCATAATACATGTTATCACTGCCTTTTTTAACAAATTCTTTATGCAAAAGTGTTTAAAAAAATGTTTCCTATCCATTTATGTGTGTATCTTTAGTGTATCTCCGATACGATACGATACCCTCCGATACGTATCTTAATTTTGGCCGACCGATACGACAACCGATACTGATACTTTAATCCTTGGGCATGAGAGCATAATGCTATCATGCCATCAAGGGGTAGTTAGAGAAGAAAGCTTCTTACTTCAAAGTTCAAATGTGAAAACTGCAGCTGGATGCTCCCAACTTCACTGAAATGTGGAACTGATCAGCACCATTCAATGTATGGAAAAAACCAGTTACATAATGCAGATGAAGTCGAAAGCCCTAATAACTGAAAAGTCGTAGAAAGATGACCAAGAAAGCTTCAAAACGAAGAAAGAGCAACTTCTTCAATTGAGATCTGGCAATGAAAAGAGCTGGGGCACTATGGAGAGGGAGAAAGTGATTATATGTCAACAGAAGACAATCTTTATGAACATTAAAAACCAAAAGCAAAGAGAGAGAGAGAGAGAGAAAGTGTTTGTTTTTAGAATATGTGTTTTAGGGGTACATTAGGAACTGTTCTATCTTTAAGTTGTTCTTACATGTAATTTCTCTTATTTTCCTTATTTCTCTTTCACCTCCCTAAGGAAGGAATATGTAATTCCCTAAACTAATATTTGAATGTAATATGGGTGAGATGAGAGAGAGCTCATTCACGATTTTGCTCCCACTGTAACTCCTCTTTCTCTCCTCTTCTCCCCTTCTTCTTCCTTCATCTCCTCCATCTTCTTCCCTCATCTTTAACCTTGGTACTTCTTATTTCTAACTTGGTGTCAAAGCCAGTACAAAGGTTTGAGAGTCGACCAATCCCTTCTAGTTCCATTCTTTAAGTCTCTCTTGGAACCCTAAAAGAAAAAGGGGTTGATTAGAGGCTAAACTATGTAAAAAGGTATACAAGAAAGCCTAATGGAGTTGTCAAAACAAGTTAAAGACACTTGGAGGGAGATTTGAAGGCTACAAAGACAGTTTGGAGCTCACAAAGAGAGAAGAAACTCTCCACAGAATTACCGCCCCTGCCTGGTTTGATTTTTTTTTCTCTCTCATCCATGCTGGGTTGGGAGATTGGAATAGCCCAATAAAATCGCCCAGGGGTCTATATTTGACTCCCCAAGCCTCGCTCCCTGATTTTGGGTGCTGTTGGAGTTCTACTCCATTCTCCATGTGCTGCTAGGTATTGCCTGGTTCCTTTTTTTTTCAGGTTTTATGGTCTGAAACGGATGGTAGATTGTGTTTTGGCTGTGTTTGCTAGATGTTCCCTCTCGTACGATGCTTGTATGTGGTTGTTGGATGATGCTCCATAGTTGAAGTTTTTTTTTTTATTGGCTTTGCCTCAAGTCTCTATAGGTTACTAGCTTGCTTTTTTTTTGAGTTCCGAGAAGACCTTTTTTGGGGGGCTGGTGCTCCCCTTTGCTTTGGATTCCCCCTTGGAGTGTTGTTTAGGGACATCCTTACATTATGTCTGATATCACGGAACCTTTGAAAGCTACATCGGGTGGGTCGAGTAGTACCAATCCCAATTCGATTGTTTTTGACAATCCTAACACCTAGATTTCTCTTGTGAAGTTGGATGGTACCAACTACTTGGATTGGTCACATTCTGTGAAGCTATCCCTGCGGAGTAGAGGGAAGCTAGGATATACTACTGGGGCTATCAAGGCTCCCGCTGTCACAGACAGCGAGTACCAGAAATGGAAAACTGCAAACTCCACTATCATGACTTGGCTACTTTTCTCCATGAAACCTGAGATAGGTAGGAGAGTTATACGGAAGGAAACTACTAAGGATATTTGGGACAGTGTCTCTAGGACCTATGATAGGGTAGGTGACTCTGTGAAGGTCTACCAGCTTCTTCAACAGGCACTCTCCATAAAGCAGGGGACTAAGTCCATTTCTGACTACTATAACACTGCTATAGGAATCTGGGAGGAGTATGACCATTACCGAGATCTTCATTTGACCAATCCTGATGATGAAGCCAAGGTCTATAGATCTCTTGAAAAAGAGCATGTTCTGATACTTCTAGGTGGGCTGAATTCAGAATATGAGCAGATCCAAATACAGATTTTGGGCCGGTCACCCCTACCTACACTTGATGAGGTGTGTAGCTATCTGCTGAGTGAGGAAACCAGGAGAGGTTCCATGGATTCTACACCTCCACTTGAGCGCTCTGCTCTTTCCTCCACTTCTCATAGAGAATGGTGTGGAGGCGGCCGAGGTCAAGGGACCTCTCCTGGAGATGACAAGGATAGACGACAGTGTGATCATTGTGGAAATCCTAGACATACTCGAGATAGGTGTTGGGTTCTTCATGGCCGTCCTAGTACACGTGGTGGATCTACTGGCACACGTGGTGGTAACAGAGGAGGGGCTAGCCCATGCTATTATGATAGAGACTGATACTACAGCACTGCAATATCATCCCTTCTCTAGGGATGATATTGCAGTGCTTCGTCGGTTCATGTCTCAGCTTGATAGCCCGTCTACCTCACAAGATGCCTCAGCTTCTGCCATGCATGTCACCACCTCTGCACCTTCCACAGCTCCGTCATGGGTCATTAACTCTGGTGCCACTGACCACATGATCAGTACGTCCCATTACTATGACTCCTCCATTTACTCTGGTAAGGATAAAGTCCGAGTAACTGATGGTACTTTCTCCTCCATCTCTAGTAAAGGTAGTATTCCCATTACCTCTTCCATTTCACTTGCTTCTGTTCTTCATGTCCCTAACCTTACCTTGAACCTATTGTCTATGAGCAAACCCTGAATTGTTGTATCACATTTTTCCTTCTTATTGCCTTTTTCAGGATTTGGGGACGAAGAGGATTATTGGCAGTGGACGTGAGGAGGGCGGCCTATACCGTCTTAAGTCGCGGTTACCTTTTTTGCCTACACCACAGGCATATGCATGTGGTCATAGTGATGCTAGCTCTACAGACTCTGTGATGCTTTGGCATCAACGTTTGGGACATCTATCTTTTGTTGTTATGAGAAAACAATTACCTCATTTGTTTACATCTTTTTCTTCTACTCATGTATTTCATTGTGAACCATGTACTTTTGCTAAACATTGTCGTTCATCTTATCCCTATCATGGTAATAGATCTGTTTGTTCCTTTTCATATTGTGCATACTGATGTTTGGGGACCTTGTCCCACTACCTCTCTGTTTGGCCATCGCTATTTTGTTTCTTTTGTGGATGACTTTTCTCGTTGTACTTGGACCATTCTTATGAAGCATAAGAGTGATGTTTATGATGCCTTCAAAAACTTCTATCAAATGGTCCATACCCAGTTTGAAACCAGGATCCAAAATTGTCCGGTCTGATAAAGAGGGGGAGTACATGTATGGTGGTTTACAAGATTTTTTTTACTGACAATGGTATTATCCACCAGTTTGTTTGTGTTGATACACCCCAATAGAATGGGGTAGCTGAGAAGAAAAATCGTCATTTGTTAAAAGTTGGTAGAAGTCTTTTATTTGGTATGCATGTACCTAAAACTTTTTGGTCGGAAGCTATTCTTGCTGCAGCTTTCCTCATCAATCACAAGCTTACAAAAATTCTTGGGGTCTCAAAACCCAATTGCACTCTTATCTCCTCAGTCTCCTGTTTTCACTCTTCCTCCAAAGGTGTTTGGTTGTGTTTGTTATGTGCATGTTAACAAATCCTCCAACACCAAACTCGATCCCAAGGCTCTAAAATGCCTCTTCCTTGGATATTCTTCCACTACCAAAGGCTACAAGTGTTATCACTTTCATCTCATAGGCGATTTCTTTCCAAAGATGTCACCTTTCTTGAGTCTGTCCCTTATTTTGCACCTCATCAGCATCCTCTTCAGGGGGAGAATGGAAATGAAAGTGAAAAGGTTGTTGATGCCATTCCATTTCTTACCCCATTGTCTCTTACTCATTTTTCCTTTGATATTGGTAAACATAAAGAGGTGGATGATGTTGCTAATGTGGATGAACCTTGAACAGAGAAGGCTCATGTTATTGTGTACATAAGAAGGACAAAGAAGACCTGCCAAGAGTCCCCTTTGTCTCCACATCCTGAGCTTTCTCTTCCTCAGTCAGGTAACATCTCCTCCCCTCATTTGGAGTTGGATCTTCCTATTGCTGTTCGTAAGGGTAAGAGAATTTATACTAATCCTATAGCCCAGTTTGTTTCCTATAATGCTCTCTCCTACAGGTGTTGCTTTTATAGCTACTCTTTCCTTTGCTTCCATCCCCAAAACTGTTACTGAGGCTATGTCAGACCCTAGGTGGAAACAAGTCATGTCAGAGGAAATGATAGCTCTTGAGAAGAACTTTACCTGAAAACTGGTTGACTTTCCCAGGGGGAGAATCCCAGTTGGATGCAGATGGGTCTACACAGTTAAGTACCGATCAGATGGTGCCATTGAGAGGAACAAGGCAAGATTGGTGGCCAAAGGGTATAGTCAAGTGTATGGGATTGGCTATCAAGAGACCTTTGCTTCTTTGGCCAAACATAACTCTATAAGAGTTATTTTATCTGTGGCAACAAACAGCGACTAGGCCCCTATATCAGTTAGATGTGAAGAATGCCTTCCTCTATGGAGATTTAGAGGAGGAAGTGTATATGTAGCCCCCCTCCTAGCTTCAAGTTTCCAGGAGCCGATGGGAAGGTGTGTCTCCTAAAAAAGGCACTTTATGGTCTGAAGCAGTCACCAAAGGCTTGGTTTGAGAGGTTCAGACAGGCCATTCTAAAAAATGGATACTCCCAGAGTCAAGCGGATCACACATTATTTACCCAGAGAGGTAATGGCACCATCACAGCACTGATTGTGTATGTTGATGATATTGTGGTGACTGGAGATGATGAGGAGATAACTAGGTTGAAAGTTTATTTGGCTAAACAGTTTGAGATCAAGGATCTAGGACACTTGAAATATTTCTTGGGTATTGAAGTGTCAAGATCTAAGAAGGGAATCAATGTATCCCAGAGAAAATTTGTTCTAGATCTGTTGAAGGAAACAGGAATGTTGGAATGCAAACCAGCAAGTTCTCCTATTGAGCAGAATCATAAGTTGGGAGAGGATTGTGGCCCTTCCCTTGCTGATGGAGGGAAATACCTGAGGCTAGTGGGGAAGTTGATTTATCTGTCTCTAACTCGCTCAAACATTTCTTATGCAGTGGGAGTTGTGAGCCAGTTTATGCATGCACCCAAGAGTGGGCACTTGGATGCTGTGTACCGTATCCTCAGATACTTGAAGTCCTCTCCAGGAAAAGGACTTTTGTATGCCAAGGACAATCACTTGAGGATTGAAGGCTATTCCGATGCTGATTGGGCTAGACCCACTTCTGATAGGAGATCTACATCTGGTTATTGCACATTCGTGGGTGGCAACTTGGTTACATGGAGAAGTAAGAAACAGTGGGTTGTAGCCAGATCCAGTGCAGAGGCTGAGTACAGAGCAACGGCTCATGCTGCTTGTGAGCTCACTTGGTTGTGTCGATTGGTTCTCGAGTTGGGGTAAGACACTGAAGGACCTATAAGACTCTACTGTGAGTCTGTGACAACAAAGCAGTAATAAGCATTGCTCACAACCCAGTACAACATGATAGAACAAAGCACATTGAAGTAGACCGACATTTCATCAAGGAGAAGATTAATTCCGGTAATATTTGCACACCATTTGTGAGGACAGGTGATCAATTGGTGGATATCTTCACCAAATGACTCATTCCTTACCAGTTCAGTACCCTCTTATGCAAGCTGGGAATGCGTGATATTTATTCTTCAGCTTGAGGGGGAGTGTTAGAATATGTGTTTTAGGGGTACATTAGGAACTATTTTATCTTAAGTTGTTCTTACATGTAATTTCTCTTATTTTCCTTATTTCTCTTTCACCTCCCTAAGGGAGGAATATATAATTCCCTAAACTAATATTTGAATGTAATATGGGTGAGATGAGAGAGAGCTCATTCACGATTTTGCTCCCACCGTAACTCCTCTTTCTCTCTCCTTCTTCCTTCATCTCCTCCATCTTCTTCCCTCGTCTTTAACCTTGGTACTTCTTATTTCTAACTTATGTGTGTGTGTGTGTGTGTGCGCTCGCGTGTTGACGCAAATAGATATTCAACTCCAATGGTTGGCCTAAGGGACAACAGTTCTAGGGTCTACCACAGAAAACAGAGTAAAATGATAAGTAATACCATTCTGTATTGAAAATGGGAAATGATTTATTGGAGGAGCAGGTTAAAGTCACATTTTCTCACAGTACTCTGAGCTGTCAGGTTTCAGAATTAAGTAGGATAGACTGAATTTCGAATCTCTCTAACAAGGATGAAGCTTGACCCAGAAAACTCATTGATGGTGGAATGACAACTCAAGATGCAATTTGGGAGTTTAAAGTGGAGGGCCTGTTAGAGAAGGGGAAACCAGAGAAAGATCAGAGTAGCATGGGGAAACGGAAGCACAGAATCTCACAGAGCACAAACTAACTTAATTCCTCTATTCATTCACTGTGTCCATTGTTGGATGACATGCCAGTATTTAAAGAAAAAGCAAACTCCTACCTGGACTCTAAAATGGGGGGAAAAAAAAACTATAAAAGGAAGTAATGTTCAAAAGGAAACATCCTAAATGGAATCTAACTCCTACATATCCAACTCAAACAAATAAAGGAAATAAAAGAGTCATGAGTCCTAACTATCAAAAGAAATAAAATGACATAAAATAAATAAACTAATTCTAAACTAATTTCAACCTTTTTGGACCAAAACCTTGGGTTGGACCAGTTCGTCTTGGCTCTTGGCTTCCAAAGTCAGTCATGCTGGTCCAATTAATCAAGTGCATCAGTATCTGCATCAACTCTCCTCCTCTGCAAAGAACTCGACTCCTTCGAGTAGGGAAAAGGATCAAAGAGACCATCTGAAGGAATAAGCTAAAAGAGGACTGATCCCGCCATCTTCTTGAGCTTAATTTCAGGAAGATCTTTGGAAGGATGAAACTTTATGATTTTGTTGTCATGCTTGAAAGCATAGGTGTTGGTATCGCCACAATGCTATCCTTCATTATCAAACAACCACGGTCTACCAAGAAGGATATGGCACAACTTCATAGGGAGGACATCGAATTGGACTGTATCCACAAATCCACCAATAGAATATGTGACCACTCAATCCTTCCTCATCAACCGCCACATTCCAGTCAAACCTTCATGATGCCTCTGCCCCCATGGAATGGAGGAGATCCCTCATCTCTTCTTATCCTGCACTCCTCTCTACTTCTGTCTGAAAATTTGTCCCCTCCAAATGCTGGCCGTCTAGGAGAAGCATTCTTCCCTTCCACAGGGAATGGAACTGGATTGAAATGACCTTCTCTGGCACCTTCATTTGTGATACTATTGGTAAATTGGTCTTTTCTGCCACAATCAATCATCTCTGGATGGAGCGTAACATTCGTAGATGGACTCTCAAATCTCGTTCCTCGGATAAGATTTGGAAAGCTATCTATTTTGATGTTTCCTCCAAAGTCCATGCCCTCCCAATTCGGCCCGTCCCCTTCTCTCCCAGAAATTCCTACATCATTTCTTCTTGGAACCTCCAGGTTGATCTCATCCAAACTCCCTCTTCTTGATAGCATGTATGCTTTCCCCTCCCCGCCCCACCCCACCCCACCCCACCCGACCCGACCCTACCCTACCCTTTTTTTGTATCCCCTAGGTATTGATGTTTAGATTTTGTCCCTTGTTTCCCCTTGGTGGATTGGCTTCTCCTTGTTGGCATTAGCCTTCCCTCCCCCCACCCTTTTTTTCTTTCCTTTGTATATTCTTCTTCTTCTTTTGGTAATGAATTATTTATTCGATCAAAAAAAAAAAATATGTGACCAAACACTTATCAGTAATCTTAAGATTAGTGTTGTTCACCCAAGCAACCTTGTAAGGATTTGGATGTGGCTCTATCCTCAAACCCAGCTTACGAACAGTGTCTTCAAAGATGACACTAGTGCAACTACCTCCATCAATGACCAAGGTTAATAGTTGGTCATTGCACTTCACAAAAGTATGGAAAATACTATTGCGATGCCAATCTTCATCTTCAGTGACTTTTTAAGTAATCAAAACAAGATATGGCTCATCATCACTGGAAATACCATTGGCTTCACCTGACTCACGCTTTGCCTCTAAACCAATTGTCTTAGAACCAAGATGACCTTCCAAAATATAAAGCATAGGGATTGGGGAATCTTTATCAATAAAAGCAACCAAACGGTTGGGACACCGAGCACTGATATGTCCAAATCCCTTGCACAAGTAGCACTGAATGGTAAACTTTATCCCCCCTAAAAGGTTTGTCTGAACCACGCTGAAGTGGAGAGTAAGGACAGTTAGGCTGTAAAGATGAATGTCAGAATCAGGTTGAGATGGAGAATACGGTCGGTTAGGTCATGAAGATGCCATAGATGAAGCACTCGCCTATGGTTTGTTGAATAAATTTTCCTAGGCAAAAGGCTGTTGTTGAATGGAACTAGGACCCCTAGAAAAAGTATCTGTAAAAGGCAGCCAATTGTATGTGCATTTCAAACTTTCCTCAACCTAATATGCTACATGTATAGCATCTTCCATTGTAGATAGTCGCCTAAATAAAAGGGCAACATTGGTCTAAGGGCAAGGGACAAACCATAGTTGTCACGGCATCAAGGCAAACCAAGGCGTTGGAGGGCTGCCTAAGCGCTTAGGCGACAAGGTACCCGCCTTAAGGCGAATAAGGCAACCAAATGTTATTTTTTATTTGTACTACTTAGTATGCTACATATACCTTGTATTATCAAAAATCAACATTAAGCCATATCTAGTCATCAAAAATCAACATTAAGCCACATCAAATCATCAAAGATCAATATTAAGTCATATTAAGCCATAAAAATCAACATTTAGAGTAATTTTCTTGTTCTATAATAAGTTTTACAGATCAAATGATTTTACTTTTACATGAGATTTTTTGTATTAGGTATATCACAAAACCAGTTTCCCAACAAATCTAAGATTACTTAAATCTGAGTTGTAATAACAAAGTTATGTTCCAGTCAAACTTATTTTAAAGTGCACAAATGCTGTAAAGCCAGAATGAAAATAATTTTAAAGATATCAAAACAAAAGATTATTTCACCAGACTTTTGGTTTTTAGCAATGTTTTACCATGATAAGATTTAGAAACTTTTCAAATTTGAGAAAAACTCCCAGAATTTGAAAGTTGAAAATCGCCCCTACAACCAAAAATCCATTTACATGAGATTTGAAAGTTGAAAATCTAAGACTTTTATCATTTTGGAATTTGATTTTTAACCTATTTTTATTGGATTCAAATATGGGGTATTTGCTTATTTATGAATAATACCTTAAATAAATGAAATAACAAATGTAAAAACATTTACCTAGACAACTATTATACAAACCATTACGGAACTATGCCACCAATACTTTTTCATCCCCCTCAAAATCAGAACGATTGGCAAAATAATAGAATCTGGAAACAAACTCTTTAACGGTCAGACTTTTCGGTTTCAATTGTGCAAACTTGAGGGTGCATACACTGCTTGTAGTTAGAAGGAAAAAATCTCAATGCCTTGGGTTTCGGTTTCAATTGTGCAAACTTAAGGTGCATACATTGCTTGTAGAAGGCAAAAATCTCTGGTTCATGACTTCATGTATTTCCGACTAAGTAATGACTAATCCAATGCCTCGGGTTTGGCTATTTATTGTTGCTTGACCCACCAGACTTTAGATTGTGCCTTTTAGTTTAGCCTCTCCAAATAAGACCTGTCTGGCCTCAGTTAACCCATACCATTTGAAAAATGTCTCTAAGTTGGTCAAGGTACAGTTCTGGATTGTTATCCCCATAAAATTCAAGAACATCCAATTTTGCTACTCGTTCAGCTCTATAATCATCTTATCGACCAGTTCCATATTGTGGTGGTGTAAGTTGTTGTGGTGGTGGTGGACCCTGTGCAATGGAGTTGGATGAATCCCCAGATGGCATGGGACTTTTTTTATCCAAAGCCACCAATTGGTTAAGAGAACTTTCATGGTTGTCATCATTGTATGAATGGAAGTGACAACCACGTTGAGGGACGTTCAATGAGAGTGTCAATTTTTTAATCGACCTGACATTTATAGGGTTGTTAGAGAACTTTACTATTGGCTAGTGGCTACAATGGTGAAGATAAGCAAAGGGCACTTAAAGGGTAATGGCAGAACAATAAATAAGTCGAAATTTATTATAATACTGGCAGAATTGTAAATATATTGAAGTTCAAATAGAAATACACACGTATGCTCCTAAAGGTATATCAGTATATGTGGAAAGCAAATAAAATATGGGACAGTGAAGGATAAAGGATAAAGGCTAAAGAGGGGTAGGTGTGAAAAATAAGGAATCGAATAGGAGTGGGGTTTCTTATAGCGACAAGATGGGCAAGGGGGTCTCCTTGGAGATAGAACTGAAATAAACTAGAGGGGGTGAATAGGTTATGCTAGTGAAATTTAAATATTTTCGAATTATGAATCCCAAGTGTGATTGCAATATAAAAACTGCAGAATAAATAAAAAGTCACAATCACACAACACTAAGATTTATAGTGGTTCAACTCAATCCGAGTTTAGTCCGCTCCCTACAAGTTCCACTAGTAAAGTATTCCACTAGCTCTTCCCTTTCAATACAGTAGGTAGGGAGAAAAACCTTTACAACTCTTTTAAGGATAACAAGATATGTACAATCTCTTTACAGGATGAGAAAGTCCTCTACAATCTCTTTCAAGGATAAGAGGGTCCTTTACAATCTCTTTCAAGGATCAAAGGGTCCTTACAATCAATCTCTTTCAAAGATGAAAGAGTCCTTACAATCTCTTTCAAAGATGAAAGAGTCCTTATAATCTCTTAAGGATGAGAGGGTCCTTACAATCTCTTAAAGATGAGAGGGTCCTACACACTTGTCTAAGTACAGTCTAGATCAATGTATAAACAAGGTGTCCAATTCTAGAGTTAACCTAAGTCTTGGACAAAAACAAATTCAAAGTGGAATAGAAAGGTTTAGAGTTACCTCTTGTGTGGTTCGTGAATGAAATGCAATGATATGAAATAATGCACCTTTGAAGTCTTCTTAATGCTTGCAATGCAAGTGCCAAGATGTAAATGAAGACTTGTAGACAACCTTGAGTTCCTCTTGAATGGAAAATGAAGAACTTGAACTCAAGAGATAGTATAAACCAATCTCACTTCCAATGCTCAAATAATGCTCCTCCAAAGTCAGGATTAATTGTTAATTAATGAGTAGCATTAGAGGTATTTATAGGTGAGATTAAGAGATAATATTAGGCAAGAAATCTCACTCAAACGGTCACTTTTTAGGTATACCGGTTGACCGCCATCGGTAGCCGGTTGACCGCCAAAGAGCCATTGGCAAAAACTAGCAATTGGAGTTAGTTGTCAGCCATCTGGACTGGCACCAATCGACTAGACACATCATCCGGACAGGTGCCAGTCGACCAGGGGCTTGGCCAGAACCAATTTTGACAGGGTTTTGAAATTCTGATCACTCGTCAGTACTTTGGCTGTAACTTTCTGGTCCGACATCGGATTGATCTGATTCCAAGTGCGTTGGATTCGTAACTCGAATCTCTACAACTTTGATGAAGAAACCATCTCCTGATACCTATTTTAAGATTGACCAAAATACCCTTGAATAGGGTTATTGCTGTTTTCTCAGCAATTTCCTCAGCCAATTTATTCCTAACATGTTCCTAACTGCTTTTAGGTCTTTACACTTGGTCAAGGTACATCCTAAGGTCATTCTAAATTAATATAAACTAAAGACTGCAATATGTAATGCATACTTATGAGATGTTGTGTAGTGCTTGTGTATGGTGTGTGCACTATTACATTAAGCTACACTTAAGGTCTTCTACTCTTCTTGTATTTGGTCCTCAATAGTCTTCATGTTGACCTTGCTTGCTTGATGTTTTCAGTGTACTTCAATTCACTTCAAGCTTTGATACATTGAGGTTTTGATCCTATAACGTATGATACCGTCTGATACCTTCTTATTGTATTGATACCAACTTGTTGTACTCCTCATTTGATGACTTCAATCTTCATTTCTTCCTTTTATTCATTAAATTCAATCTTTGATATGAAGTCTCTACAAATTACAAAACAATACTTCATAGTTGTCACGGCGCCAAGGCGAACCAAGGCAGTGGAGGGTTGCCTAAGCGCTTAGGTGAGAAGGCGCCCGCCTTAAGGCGAACAAGACGACCAAGTGTTATTTTTTATTTCCCCTTTTTCTAACATTATTTAGTAAGCTATAGATACCTTATATCATAAAAAATCAAGATTAAGCAACATAAAGTAATTAAAAATCAACATTTAGCCATATCAAATCATAAAAAATTAACATTAAGTCATATTAAGTTATAAAAAATCAACATTTAGAGAAATGCTCTTGTTCTATAATAAGTTGGACTGGTTAAATAATTTTATTTTTATATGAGACTTTTTATATTAGTTATAACATAAAGCCAACTTTCCAACAAGTCTAAGATTACTTAAATCTGAGTTGTAATGACAAAGTAATGCTCTAGTCAAACCTATTTTTAAGTGCACGAATACTGTTAAAATCTCTTGAATGAAAATAATTTTATGGATATCAAAACAAAAGATTATTTAACCATACTTTTGGTTTTTAACAATGTTTTAACATAATAGAATTTATAGAATTTTCATAATTGAGAAAACCCCCAGTATTTAAAAGTTGAAAATCGCCCTTATAACCAAAATCCAGCTTTTGTTCTTGGACTAGGGGTTGACTTTTTATCCTTTTGGAATTTGATTTTAAACTATTTTTATTGGATTCAAATAGGGGGTATTTGCTTATTTATGAATAATATCTTAAGCAAATATTACTTAAACGATATTTGGCATAAATAAGTGTCAAAACACAAGGCGACATGCAATACAACAAGGAGACTGTCGCCTAGGCCCCAGGCAAACCTC
This sequence comes from Macadamia integrifolia, assembly GCF_013358625.1. Lineage (NCBI taxonomy): Eukaryota > Viridiplantae > Streptophyta > Magnoliopsida > Proteales > Proteaceae > Macadamia > Macadamia integrifolia. Next base: position 18,329,486 of record NC_056562.1, read on the forward strand.
CTAGACGCCTAGTCATCGCCTAGGCGATGCCTTGACAACTATGCAATACTTGAAGACAAATTGTGAATTACCTTCATACGTTTGTTATCATCAAAACCAACTATATGAGTGTGGGCATGTCCCTAACAAAAACCAGCAAAGACCTTCTCTACTCTATTGAACCAAAGGAATAGCAAGATGGACAATGGGCTGCACAGAGGAGGGGGCCAACACGAGGGAGCGGGTAGCTGGGAACACATCCCGCATCTTTAGGGAAACTAGGTGCATTTTTTTTTATTTTGGTTGGTTCCCTAGCTCTCAATCTCTCCTTTCTTCTTTTATTTTGTTTTTTGTTGCAACCTGAACCCTACAGGAAGGGAAGCAATTCGATTGAAGAGTCACAGGGGTGGGGTTGGCTTTTGCGGGAGAGGGATAATGAAGGGGATATTAGGTAACAGTGGAAAAATGGAGAGGAATAGCATTGTTGTGAGGTCGAAGGAAGAAGGTTGGGGGGTTTTGTGGGCCAATGGATCATTGGATTGGGTTTATCGCTTTTTTTTTATCTCAGACTTCTCGGAAGAAGTAAGGAGAAAATTGGGGAGGGAAGAAGAGATACGGGATTGAGAAGGAATGGGGATACTTCGGCTCTGATCCCAATTGATGGAGGGCCGATTAGAAAAGAACGAGAAACTAGAGAAAGATCAAAGTAGGAACGGGGAAATGGAAGCACAAACTAGCACAGAGCCCTAACCAACTTAATTTCTCTAATCTCTATTCATTCATTGTGTCCGTTGTTGGATTACATGCCAGTATTTAAAGAGAAAACAAACTCCTACCTATACTCTAAAAAAGGAAACAAACTATAAAAGGAAATAATGTTTAAAAGGAAACATCCTAAATTGAATCTAACTCCTATGTATCCAACTCAAACAAATAAGGAAATAAAAGATATAAAAGAAATAAACTAATTCCAACCCTTGTTGAACCCAAACCTTGGGTTGGACCGGTTCTTCTTGGCTCTTGGCTTCTAAAGCCAGTCATGCTGGTCCAACCATCAAGTGAATCTGTATCTGCATCACCATAAAGACAGAATACAGCATGCCTGAATCCCATGATAAATTTTCCATGCCACCCTTTCATTCTCTTTTCAGCCTTGTAGCAAAAAAAAATTTATGAGTAACTCTTGAACCTACAATAAGATAGTGAATTTGTTTCCTCCTAAATGACTAACATCCCAATAATATAGCAGCTAGCAATTGGGAAAAAAAGGAGGGTTCTCCTTAAAATGCAAAAGTTCTCAAAGGACTGTCAACTGTGGCACTGGTGAATTTTCAATTTAATCATAACACCAAGGGAAGAATTAAATAAAAAAAGGAGTTCTAAAAGCAATACAACTCACATCCACAAAAAAAAGAAAGATACTCTTTCAGCTGCTATTCAAAACTCACATTGGGAGACTTTGAGCTGATTGCTCTACTTTGGACACGATAGGCCTTTGTGGTCATTGCCAACACTTGCATCGCACTAATAGCAGCCAAACTATTGTCTTGTTGTAAATACAGCTGAGCAACCTGCCTCGAAAAAAAGGCAGCTTTACGCTGATAACCAAGAGCACCAAACAACCGAGCTATTTCAACATTTAATATCAGCCGGTCACTGGCATCAATCAAAGATTTTGCACCATCTGCTGCAGTCATCAACAACTCCACCACCTCCTTAGCCAGCTCTCTTCTGCCAAAACCAAGGCTTTTGTGATAAACAAATCCCAGAAGAAAAAGTCCAGAGTAATAACATTGGCAAGGAAACTAACACTTCAGGCTTCACCGCAAACCTACCAGCTCAAATACTTGGCAAACAATAATAGAGGCAGGGACCAAGGATATAAGTGTACCAAAACATGGGGGAAAGGGAAGAAAAAGAACTATCAGAGCAAAACCAACCTCATCTGTTTATAATAAAACAACCAAAAAACAACAGAGTTCCTGGACTGCCAGCAATTTTTCTTCTGAACATCCTTTTGTTTTCCTTTTGGGTAGTAGAGTTCTAACCATTCCAAAGAATGCAAAAATAACATAAACAGATATTCAAGGTTACCCAACTGCAGCAGTTCCAACCCCAGAGTGAGGAAATCAGCAAATACTCAGACCTAGAGAAAACGGTACAACACTAACATGGGCCACCCGGTGACTAAGACATTAGATGATCGCCCATCCAGTGCTATTGATCTCTGGGATAAGACTCAATTAAATACCTATTGAGATACCCAACTTAACGAGAAAACTTGCTCGATGGCTTCTCCTGCTATTAGAATTTGATGTTATGTAACTCAGAAGTCCGTTAAAGGAAGAGAAATCATTGATCACAGGTTGGATGTTCTGAACCTCTGGTCAATATCCATATCAGAAAGGAAGAATGCAATCTATCATACCTAGTGGATCAGCTGATATGGATTTAATGAAGCATTGGCAACAAGTTGGGCTTTGCCAAAACCATACATAACCCACTCAAAATATTAACAAAGACCCGCTTTGCTCATGAACACATGGAAATACTACTTTTACAAGGGAACTTTTTTTATTTTTGGGGGTGGGGGGTTGTGCTGTTGAGGTGGGGTATAGATATTATTCAAGATTCAAATCCAAGCTGGACCCTTTCTTGGTTGTACCAGATCCTAACCATTAAAGGTGGGAACACCGTGTACCCCAACATCCGACCATCCCTGATTATTGGGCTCTTTCTGAATCGACCAACTGGTCCTTTGTTTGACTTGTCGAATGTGAAATAGTATTGACAGAATCAGTTCGGAATGATCCCAAGCATAGTTTTTAAGGCGGTAAGGCGACGGAGGCGTTTGAGGGTCTTTCGGAGCGCCTTAGCGATAAGGCGGGCATAAAGCGTCGCCTTATCGACTAAAGCGTTCCTGTGTAATTTTTTTATAAAACCAATCTATTTGGCTCAAATCCTAGTTGAATCCTATTACTCATATGTTAAATAAATATTAAATGTTCATATTAACATATTAATATGAATACATATTAATCAATAAATGTTCATAAATGTTCCTATTACCAATGTAAGATATTCATCGAGAAAACAAATCAATAAAGTGAATAAACTAAGTTCATCTTCATCAATCATCAATCTTATTAACATATAATATAAATACATAATTATGAAACAAAATTATAGATATAAAGAAAAGAAGACATAAAAAATACAAGTATTTATTATACTTACCTCTATGATGCCAAAATGAGTGCCTAAGACCTAAGGTCATCCACTATATTTCTACTCCTGTCAAAGAAGAATAAAGCTCACCGTTGCCGGAGCAACTCACCGCTGCCGGAGCAAAATGGTCGCCTAGATCAGTGGTTCTTCCTTGTTCCTTGATTCCTTCTCAAAGTCCTTTCTTAAAACCCTTGACAAAATCCAAACCCTGTTTGTGAATCTTGTTATTGTTTTGTTTGTTTTGGTTATTTTTGATGGAGTAAAGTTGATCCCATACATCTCAAGTGTTAACAAAACCATACACATACCAATAAAAAATCTATATTTGGAATCTTCATCAAGTAATTTTAAAATGTGTTTAAGAAAGAAAAAAAAACCCCATAAGGCGCCACTTCACATAAGGCAGAGCACTGCCTTACCATCTCTAGACCGCATCAACGCCAAGGCGCTGGTAAGGCGACGCCTTAGCAGCGCTCGCCTTACCAGCGCCTTAAAAACTAGGATCCCAAGTCCCAACACCGATATCCTTAAATCCATTTCATTCACATAAAAAGGAATGCATTCAATAACCCGTAATGTAGGCTAATCCTGAACCAGAAAAAATCCAGCAGGAGACAGAGACCAGAAATAGAAGAAAATTTATAACTCTGGCCTGAGATAAAAGAACAAGCTAGAATCATGGTCGAGCATTAGTCAGAACCATTAGAATAACTCTGCAAATTACCTCTGAAAACAGAATATTGGTCTGACCTGAACAGTCAATTCCTAATGGCACTAGGAAAACAGAACTGCAGTTCTGGAACTAGAATTTTAGCTGCTGGAATCAGAATTTGACACCAGAATTCCAAAGAGAAGTATACCAGAAACTGATGTGCGAAACTTGAGACAATACAGATAACTAACTAAAGAGATATATGAAGAATATGCAATCCAAAATTTAGAAGAAAACATTAGTGCCACAAATTAGCAAAAGTAATAATAAGAAATAACAAGTAGAATAGTAGAAGAAATAAGGTGGGAAGAGATCATACCCTAGAAGAAAGAAGAACATAACCAGGAGGAGGGAGGACCTGGAAAACCAATATTCACAACTCAACAGCTCCAAAACTTTTTACTCAAAACATGCTTAACTGATGTGGATATATATATATATAGGGAAAAGAACAGGTATGCTAGCGCATTACCTAGGAATAAGGTATGCTAGCGGGATTTTAACCGTTAGATGAAACATAAAAAATCTCATCCGTCTTACAAAACCAGCCCAATACCGCCGCTCCACGGTCTTCTTCCCCCCAACTGTTCCATTGCCCTCACCTGTCACCGCTCCGGTTACTAACGACCCCTTCTCCGGCCAGTGTGCCCGAAGCATCACCACCGCCGGCAAGTTCAGATCCAGGAGGTGAATTATTCTCTTGTGGGAGGGATTGAAGCACAACATCATGCTTCCTTAACCAGTCATCTCCTTTCAGAGCTCTTGTTGCCACAAGAAGCAGCTGGGAAGCCGAACCGACGAAACGGAATGAGCAGACTCCGCAGATGCTATCCATTATGCTTCAGATTGGCGAGAAGTCTCTTATGTGGAGGAAGAGACGAACGAGCATCAGTAGCAGCGCCGCCGCTGCTACTGCCACCGAACCTGATCTGCTGGTTCCTTTTCCTTCTTCTACTTCCTCCACCATTGAAGAAAAATAATTAAGCAAATGAGAGTGGCTGCAGACAATTAGGGTTCTACACAGAAAAAGATGACACTTCGAGGGTTTTGACATTGGTGAAACCGTTCCTTTGAAGATCTAGGGTCCATTAGTCGTTCTTGTTGAGCTTTCAGACACAACGCGAATTACCTTTCCAAACGGAGGGAAGAAAATAAAAAAAAAAGGGTAAAAATTGAACTTGCCAGCGGCAGTGATGCTTTGGGCACACTGGCCGGAGAAGAGGTCGTGGTTGGGGGAGTAGTAACTGGAGCAGCGACAGGTGAGGGAAAAGGAATAGTTGGGCGGAAGAAGATCGTGAAGCGGCGGTATTGGGCAGGTTTTGTAAGACAACGATTATGAGCAGATGAGAATTTTTATGTTTCATCTAACGGTTAAAATCCCGCTAGCATACCTTATTCCTAGGTAATGCGCTAACATATATATAGATATATATATATATAAAGACTTTTTTAAAATTCCTAAACTGACTCATGAAAAGACTCCTAATCACTCTCACATTCTGGATAAAGTAAATAGACGTGAACCAAGGTTTAAAGTATTGGTCTGCATCGTACCGTATCGGTCGTATCGTATCAGTATCTTTCAAAAGGTTACTATATGATAGGTTCAAAGTATCGGTCGGTATCGTATTGTGTTGGCCATATTGGTATCGGTCTAGGTAAGTATCGATACGATACATGATACCGATACTTTAAACCATGCTCGAAGCATAACTCTATACTTTGCTAATAAGTATCCCAACCTAAGTAAAATACACAACTTGGAAGTTAATACACTTTCTACTACTATTCTTGTGTCCAGACCTCACCCCACCTATAGGCATATAATTTAAGCCCGCTACAATATTAACCCCATAAACAAGTGATCCAAGACCCATAAAACCCATCCATGGCACAAAATAAGGTATTTCTAAGCCCAATTGGGCAGTTTTAAGTTTTAACTACTATGTTTGGTCAAAATTTCGAGAATAAAATTTGTTTCAACAAAGGTCAAAGGTCAAAACAAAAGAAGAGCAAAACACACGGAATCCTAGGTTTCAGTGAAAATTTTCAGCAAATGACTGAAATGCAAAGACATGGAATCCTAGGTTTCAGTGAAACATTTCAGCAAATGACTGAAATGCCGAAACATTTCCATCATTTTTCTGAAACATTACAAACTATTATACAAAAGTATCACTTTGAGAGATTTCGTCGAAATTTCGAGCCAAACCCCTGTTTCGACCAAGAGCATTGGAAAGTACCAAAAAAATAAAAAATAAAGATTTTGGCCAATTTGCTTCAAATTTTAGCTGATCAAGTCCTTGTGAACTACTTTGGAGCATCTACTTCAATCTTCTAGTGGATTTGAGCCACATAGGGCAAATCATGAATTTGAAGGTAAATCCTTTTTTTTTCTTGAAACTAATTTTTGCGGAAAAAAAATATAGGGTAAATATATATTTGTCGAAGTTCAATTTTTATGTTTTAGAAGCCCCTGTCCCTGTCTGATCTACGGCTTCACGGAGTCGGATTTAATTTTCTGTTTTTTATTATATTTTAATTTTCTGATTTGAAACTTGATTTTCTTGAAACCTAAATATTGAAAGGGGAAAAAAAAGGGTCAATATATATTGGTTGGAGCCTGGAGGCTCAACTTTATATAATAATAGTCGTCACGGCATCTAGCAAAGAATGGTGATTTTGGTTTAGCATTTTAAGTCCTTTTCTGCCTGCGATGATCTTGTACTTTTGACTGATTGCTATCCTCCTTTGAAGGGGGTTAGCCATAACCTTGTTAGGCAGTGCTAGGGGTTCTAAGGGAGATTTTATTCTGTTATTATTTTCTGTTTTGTATCGGTTCATATATAGTTGGGATAAGGCTGAGTTGTGTTGTTGTTGTGTATCAGTTCATACACTGTTATTAGTGTGCCACTGGAATCAGTTCAACGCAGACAACATAAGCATATAAATAGGAATATGAGAAATCCAGACAACTTATTCACAGAAGCTTACCTGCAAAGAAATCTAGCCAATTTCAAAGTGGCTTCAAGTTCAAAGCTTAGGGTTGAAACTCTGCAAAGAAAGAAGCAGAACAGAAACTGTTAGGACTCCAAGCAAGAAGTCAATAAAAATATGAAGACAAACATAAAAAAACAGAAACTTCATGTCAGTCCTCACAAACCACAGAAATTGACTCCACCCACATTATCCATCCACAAAACTTATTCAATTCAGATGGCTACAGAAAAGGCTGATATACATACATACGAATACAATACAACAACAACAAACTCAGCCTTATCCCAACTTAATGGGGTCGGCAACATGGATCCATAATAATAATAATAATAAATAACAACCACAACAACAATAACAGCAACAACATCATTGGGGGAAGGAAGGAAGAGATGAGACAAGACAGATGAAAGTACATAAATAAGAGTAAGTGGAAAGAGGTACAGCCCAACAGGTTAGGAGAATCTCAGCTAAAAGGGGTCGGTTACTTAAATCCTAGCCTCGAATAGGCTTTATCCAGGGTCATACTTGGGACAAGACCGAGACTATGCATGTGGAATGCACCACTTCGCCTATGGTCATTTTAGGCTTGCCCCTAGCTCTTTAACTCCTTTGATCTAAATCAGGTCACTTCTCCTTACTAGGGCGTCGTCAAGCCTCCTCGTACATGGCCATACCACCTCAAATGAATTTCACGAAGCCTGTCATTGATCGAGGCAACTCCCAAATAAGCTCTAATATGCTCATTCCTTACTTTATCCTTCATAGTTTTATCTCCCATCCATCTTAGCATCCTCATCTCATCTATACATAGCTTCTCTGTATGACACTTCCTAACTGCCCAACATTTTGCTCCACACATCATGGCTGGTCACATAACAGTCCTATAGAATTTTCCCTTAAGCTTTAAAGGGATACGCCGATCACACAACACTCCGGATGCACCTCTCCCCTTCATCCATACCACTTTAATTCTCTATGAAACATCATCCTCTATGTCCTCTTCTTTATTTATGGTTGACCCAATATATCTAAAAGAATCAGTTGGTGGAATCTCTCTTTCCTCAATTTTCACCATTTCATTATCCATCATAGAGTGGCTAAAATTACACTTTTTATACTCTATCTTCGATCCACTAATTTTAAAACCTCTTGTTTCCAAGGTTAATCTCCATAGCTCCAACTTAGTGTTAATCTCTGCTTAGTCTCATCCACTAAAATGGTGTCATCGGCGAAGAGCATATACCAAGGGACCTCATCTAGAATGTTCATGGTTAACTCATCCATGATAAGTGCAAACAGGTAGGGGCTTAAGACTGATCCTTGATGTAACCCAATCATAATTGGGAATTCTTTGAATTGACCACCCACAGATCTCATGCTAGTCACTACACCCTCATACATGTCCTTAATTTTATCCGCATATGTACTCAACACCTCTCTCTTTACTAGTACATGCCAGATTACATCTCTAGGAAGTAGGAACTTTGTCATAAGATTTTTCTAAATCACTAAAGACCATGTCGAGATCCTTCTTGTGGGCTCTAAAACTTTCCATAAGCCTACTCAGTCGGTAGATATCCTTTGTCATGGATCTTCCTGTCATGCATAATAGAATTACCCGAGTTTTTCTTTTTCTGACAAACTAGATGAAAGGAACTTATTCTTTGAAAGAAGATGGTAATCATAAGTTTGACTATATGTATAGAACCCATGGAACTAAATCTCGGTTTTGATAAGTACCAGGACGAAACCTATGATAAATACTGGATTGTACCAAGTTTCGACCATATTTTGTATATTTTGGTTTTTTCGACTAGTTTTGGTTGAACCAAACACTTAGGGCCTGCATGATAACCATTCTGTTTCTGGGCTAAATTTCTATCGAAAAAATTACTTCTTAGATTTCTGTTTTTGGGCCATATTTTTGGGGGGAAAAAACGTGTTTGATAACGTGTAGTAATTTCTATTTCTAGGTTAGAAAAGAAATAGAAATATGTTTTTTAATCGCATATTAATTTACATGTGGAACTTATATAAATTTACAAAATGTCATTTAATATCCAAAATTTTGGCATAGGCGGCGATGGTGTTGATCGTGACGGTGGAGTAGTGGTGGTGGTGGTGGTGGTGGTGGTGGTGCGGCAGTGGAAGTGGCAATAGAGGTAGTGGCGATGATGGTGGCAGTGCTGGTGGCACTGGAGGTGGAGATGATGACGATTGTGGTGGCAATAGAGGTGGCGGTGGCGGTGGCGGTGGCGGTGGCGGTGGCGGTGGCGTGGTGGCGGTGGCGGTGGCGTGCGATGGAGAGGGGAAATGGTGGCGAGGTGTGCCCGTAGAGGTAGAGGTGGAGGTGGAGGTGGAGGTGGAGGTGGAGATGGAGGAGCTGGTGGTGTGGTGGTGGTGGTGGTGGTGGTGGCGGCGGCGACGGCGATGGCGATGGCGATGGTGGGGGTGGTGGTGGCGACAGTGGAGGAAATGGCGAGGTGGTAGTTGAAGTTGCATTGGAGGTGTTTTATATTTTAACAAGAAATTACTTCTTTGGCCATCAAATTAACCATATGTTGATTAAAGGACAACCCCCTATTTCTCCCTCTTATTCATGGGGTAGAGCAATTCCTAAAAGATGCTTCTTTTTTCAATTTCCTAACAAGCTTTTGGCCTTGGTTCATTCTCGGGAACAACAAATAAACCAGTGTTAACAAACAGATCTATTCTTTTTTTTTGTTCCCAGAAACAAAAAATAATAATAATAAATAAATAAATAAAAATTGAGAAATAGAGAAACAAAATAGTTATCATGCAGGCCCTTAAAATCCTCCATGTCCATCGAAACCTATCTTATTTCGACAAATTTCAACCAAGAGCACCAAGTTTCACAAGTTTCAACTCCCTTAGAGAGGATTTTTCCAAGAACTTTGATTCTTTGACCAAATCACTTCATTTTTCACCAGTTTTTTACATTTTCATATGCATGCAATACTTCCAAAACATGTATTTGCGTCATTGGAGCTTGAAGGTTAACTTTTTTCCCCATATCTAATTCGGGATGAATTAGTATATAGACATGGTATGTTCAATAGAATGGCCCAATCTACAATTGCACAAAAATTAGATTATCTTTTATGTTGTTGAATTATTTATTAAATTTTTTGTTTAAAAAAAATTTTAAATTTTCCGCAACAATTTTTTGAAAAAATAAAGTGCAATATGTGATGAATGGATTTCAATTAATATAAGTTAGACACTATTGGCCGATTTACGGCTTGACAAAGTCGGAGTTTTTTGTTCCACTCAGTTTCAGCCTCAGTGAGCCATTCCCTAGGTTGGGACACCTCTAATATGTTGATGATGGAGCTCATAGGTGGCAGTCATGGACTATCAGAACAATTGGGTCCAAATCATGTCATTGGTTATATGTATGATGCATTCCAAGGAGCGGCTATAATTTATTCAATCATGCACAGCTCATGGAATGGACCCGCCAAGAAACTCCACATGGAATTGAGTGGTGACTTGTGAGAGTATTGTATACTTGCCTTTCCTTTCTAATCTATGTTTTGATTGTTTAATAGCTTATTTACATTAACAAAAAACATATACCACAAGTACCTAGGTCGGCAGCTTATTTATATTTCCACTATTTTTTTTTTTTTTGGGTGAATAATTTAATTCATAACCAAAGAAGAAAGAATATACAAGACCCTAAAGAGGGGGGAGAAAAATACGAAGGGATCTCAAAGAGAATCCAGGGACCTGGGCACATAGCTAGAAAGCTCCTAGGAAGTTACAATATGATCATTTCTAGGGGAAGGGGGCAAAATGAGGAAACTTTTGAGATCTTAACTTTAACATCAAAAAAGATCGAGCTCCAAATCTTTTCAAGAGGCCGAGAGTTGAAGGTCCATTTTCTATGATTTCATTCCATCCAGATCTGGTTGATGGCTGCACAAAAAGCGAGCTTGCCCACTAAGTCACAAATGATCTTCCCATGAAATGTCATATCCATCCAAATCCATTCCCTGTGGAAAGGGAGAATTCTTCTTGAAGAAGGCCAGCATTTGAAGAGGACTAGACTCCAAATGGAGTAGGATACAGGGCAAGCAAAGAATAGATGCTCAATGTCCTCCGGCTCTGATCCACAAAGACAACAAAGCGAGGAGACAGGGATCCTTCGATGAATGAGGAAGGACTGGGTGGGCAAGCATTTTGTAAACACTCCAGTCCGTGAAGCTTTGTCTAGGAATGTGGTACTTGAACCACAATAACTTGTGCCAAGGGGTGAAGGAGCTCCGAGTTCGGACAGAGGGGGAATGGGACCAAAGAAGAGTATCACACCTTTGGGTGCTAGAGGGGAGCCCAGGCAAAGTATTCCAAATTTCTTCTATTTGCTGAGAGGAGCTAGGAGGAGGGGACCAAGTTCCATGAGATACTATGTCAGCAACCTTAGCAAGCCTTGTAAGGCCAACATTATAAATGCTCCGAGCACTGAGAACATGAGATAGGATCCCCATAGGGTGCCAAGGGTCAAGCAAGAGACAAGTAGAGGAACCATCACCTATCCGAGAGGAAATGGCAGTAGAGGCCAAGGATCTAAGAGATATCATTTTACGCCAAACCCAAGAAGCATCTGATGGAGAGCGAACAGACCAAAAGGTATCATTCTTAAGCATATTCAAGTAAATCCATTCCACTCAGATACTTTTGTTCTTGGATACTACTTTCTAGATCAATTTGAGAATTCCCGCACAGTTAACATCCTTGTACTTGATGCGCCTTAAACCCAATCCCCGTTCGTTTTTGGGAAGACAAACCACTGCCCAACTTAAAGGGCTAAGAAATCTAGAGGATTCACATCCTTTCCAAAGGAAGGCAGCAAAGATGGACTCCAATTTTGAAAGAGATGGATTTGGGCAACCCATAGATTCCAGACCAGTAGATGCAAGAGGCTTGGAGGACAGATCTAATAAGCTCAAGGCACCCAGCAAATGAAAGAAGCTTGCATTTCCAAAGTTGAAGCCGTTTCCTGATGAGATCCAACATGGGGGAACAATGATGAGCCGTGAGCCTTGCTGGAATTAGAGGCAACCCCAAATATCTGACTGGAAGAGACCCCAATTCAAAACCAGTTTTCTCCAGAAAGGAGGATTTTGCTGCATCTGAAATCCTTGAGAGGAAGATAAGAGATTTTCTTGGGTTAATGCGAAGACCTAACATCATTGCAAAGAGATCCAGGCAGTGCATAATATAATCAATGGATGAGACATCAGCTTTTGAAAATATCATCAAATCATTTGCAAAAGCGAGGTGGGTAAGTCTTAAAGCTTTGCACTTATGGAAGGGGACAATAAGATTTTGATCCGAGGCAACTTGCAAAGTTCTGGAGAGAACTTCCATAGCAAAGAAAAATAAATAAGGCGAGAGAGGACATTCCTGTCTAATTCCTGCTGAAGGAGAGAAGAACCCAACCACTCTACCATTGATCAAAACTGAAAATTTTGGGGAGGCAATGCAATGAAAGATCCAGTTTGAGAAGGTGGGAGGAAATCCCATCTTGTTGAGAACAGAAATAATAAAGTCCCATCTCAAGGAGTCGAAGGCCTTATGGATGTCAATCTTCATGAGAGCAGCTGGAGGATGGTCCTTCCTTTCAAACCCTCTAACAATCTCATGACAAAGCAAAATGTTGTCTCCTATACTTCTTCCCATGATGAAAGCTGATTCGTTGACGCTGACAAGGGGATCAATTTCTTAAGTCTGTTGGCAAGGATCTAAGCAATAAACTTATAAATGAGATTGCGAGAGAAATTGGCCTGAAGTCATTCATAGTGATTGCCCCCCAATGCTTAGGGATGAGGCAGAGAAAGGTATGACTGATAGATCTGGCTAGGGCTATAGAAGAAACTTCTGACTGCTTTAATCAGATCCTCCTTGATGATATCCCAGGCGAATTTGAAAAATCCCATATTAAAACCATCAAGGCCCAGGGCTTTGTTTGCTTTGTGAGAATGGATAGCTGAAGTGATCTCTTCATCTGAGGGGATAGACCAAAGCATATGGGCCATGTCGGGGGGGACAAATTTGATAAGGAGGTCATCTTGGATGGAAGGACTGGAGGAAGAGGAGGATTGAACAAATGTTAGAAGTGATTCACAGCTAACTCTTTTATCTCATCCACTATGGTGACCTAGGAGCCATCAAGGGAATCGAGCTCAAAGATGGAGTTGTAGTTGTTTTTGGCCTTCAAGGATCTATGAAAAAACGATGAGTTGGAGTCTCCAAGCTGAGTAATTCTAGACTTTTGTCTTAGAAAGCTCTCCTCTTGGGATAGAAGGTTTAGGAGCTTTGCAGATTCTAACTTTTCTTCCACAGCCAGAGAGGAGTTCATATGGTATGCCTGGAGCTGGACCTGAATGATAGAGAGCATGTTCCTGCAATAGGCAACAAGAGAGGAAATGTTCCAAAAGGTGTTAGTATTCCAAAGCTTAAGATCAGCTTTGACATTTTTTAGCTTCCCAGCCAAAGCAATGAGGGAGGTGGAGTGGGCTTGGACAGGTTTGAGCCAAGCGGACTGGACAACTGACAGGAAGTCGGGGTGGGATGTCCACATATCAAAAAATTTAAAGGGCTTAGGGCCAAATGAGGTGTAAGGCTCGATTAAGATGGAAATGGGGTTGTGGTCAAAAGAGGAAGGAGGCTCAAAGATGGCATGGGAAGTGGGAAAAGAGGTGAGCCAAGCTTCATTAACTAGCATCCTATCCAGCTTACAAGCAATTCTGGAGGAACCAATTCTTTTATTGTTCCAAGTGAACTTCAAACCAGACCAGCGAAGGTCATCAACACCAATGTCCCCAATGCAGTCATTGAAAGCATCACTATTAGAAGGATTCAAATTACCACCCCCTTGCTTTTCATGGGAAAAAGGGATCACATTAAAGTCACCACAAATGCCCCAAGGAAGGGGGCCAACCTGGGAAGCTAAATTGCAAAGATCGTTCCAGAGAAGGTCTCTGTCCAGTAGTCGGTTAGAGGCATAGATGGCAGAGAACAAGAGGTAAAAGCTATTAGAAGGGTCAGATAAGGAGAAGTGAAGAAGTTGAGATGTTGCAGAGATAAGGGAAATTGAGACTTTTGCAGGGTCCCAAAGGATGCAAATACGGCCATTGGATGGTGGGAATGATTAGTGATATGGGACCAACCAGGGGCTATGGACGAAACAATACGAGCTAGTGCACCATTTTGGGTGGATTTTTTGTGAAACTAATTCATGGAAGAGGTTAAAATGTATATAATAGACAACACAAAAAACCGCTTCTGGGACTCGAGACCTAGGTTTCGAGTTTGGCCTAAAAAAAATACCAGGTTTTGACCTGATTTTGGTCAAAACATGTGAAATCTTGGTTCGGACCAAGGTCAAAACCAGCCTCCAAACTCAAAACCATAGCTGTCAAGGCACCGCCTAGGTGGTCAAGCTATTTTTTGGATGGGCACCTTGGTTGCCTAGGTGATGCCTTGTCGGCGTCACCTAACACTTGGACAACTATGCTCGAAACCGAGATTTAGAACATTGATAGAACCATATATAGAAAATATGCATCAGCTACATTGTCAGTCTCTCAATGAAGATATAAAACAGCTCACAAATGCACAGAGTAATGCATCTGGAAACTCCTTGAGAACAATATCCAGACCCAGTCTATAATTTGAGTGAACTTTGGAATGTCTTCTTCCACATCAAAAATATGCCAGTTTTCCTTTTTCCACAACCCCCTAAAAGACTGCAAAAGGAATAGCTCACAACAATAGACGTTAATACCCTCAGACTCCAAAACTGATGGTCAGCAGTTGTATAAGGATATGTTCAACTTCATTTACCAACTCCCATTCAACTAGAGGAAGCTTGATGCGGATCCGGGTTCCAAAAATCAGACTCGGATAGCTTATGGGCCCACAATTAACAACTAAACCAGCTTTCAAAGAAGTAGTGGCATTCTTGTAAATTCAGGAACAACTCAAGCACTTGAAAGAGAGGGAATAGATAATAGGGTCAAACTGGAATAGAAAATTAGAAGAAGAGGGGTTTTCTGGAATTACAAAAAGAAGGGGAATAATATGTCACAACCATAGAAAATAGGGGTTTTAGCTGTAATAATAGGTACTAATTCTTTTAAAGCAAAAGAAGAACATGTCTTCTTCTTCTCGATGGAACTCCAAGCCAAGGCGGTAGACCAGGGGCACTTCTAACAACACATCTCGATATCCAGGGCTGGTCTCGATCTGAGATTTCAGGTAATGAATCGCAACAGCAGGACGGCTATAGATCTAGCCTCGAAAAGCCTCAATAGTTCCTGATGCAGCAAAAATTGACCGGATGATCTTCCCTGCAGTTCCTGGTGCTTTAGCCGACCTGCACAGAAGAGATGACAGGGGAGAGCCGGGCTGACCCGACAGGGGACTTTCCGATGCCTAAGTCAGATCTTTCCACAGCAGATGTTCAAGAGAGTTTTTCCAGTAAAAAAAGTGATTGATCGATCCCCTATGATGGAGGCTTACCTTGGTATTTATAGGTTGCTGATGAAGAGAGAAGGAGGGGCGTTTGTGGAGGGTCCAGTTTAGGCATAGAGTCCTTGAGGGGAGTGAAACTGTGATTCTGGAAATATTCCAGGTTCCAGAGAATATTCTGGGAATATTCTCCATTGATCTCGGAGGTGCAAGTCGTGAGAGGGGTGGACGCCTCTGATGACGTGTAGTGGATAGTCCTGCCCCCATGATCAGGGATCACGTCCCTTGAATGTAGGAGTGGATGTGTGCACGTTTCCAGGTGCATTACTTGACTGTGCCGAGCCGAGGTGACAGGTTGGTCGAGCCAAGGTGACTGGTAGCACGGCCTGATGGAGGGCCGAGGTGGCAACATAGCCTGATGAGATGCTGAGGTGGCGTCACGACCTGATGAGATACCGAGGTGGCGTCACGGCCTGATAAGATGCTGAGGTGGCAGCACGGCCTGATGGAGGGCCAATGTGGCAGCACGGCCTGATGGAGGGCCGAGGTGGCAGCACGGACTGATGGAGGGCCGAGGCGACAGCACGGCCTGATGGAGGGCCTAGGTGGCATCATGGCCTGATGAGATGCCGAGGTGGCAGCATGGCTTGATGGAGGGCCGAGGTGGCAACACGGCCTGATGGAGGGCCTAGGTGGCATCACGACCTGATGAGATGCTGAGGTGGCAGCATGGCCTGATGGAGGGCCGAGGTGGCAACACGGCCTGATGGAGGGCCGATGTGGCAACACGGCCTGATGGAGGGCCGATGTGGCAACACGGCCTGATGGAGGGCCGATGTGGTAGCACGGGTTGATGGAGGGCCAAGGTGGCAGCAAGGCTTATTGGAGGGCCGAGGTGGCAGCATGGATTGATGAAGGGCCGAGGCGGCAGCACGGACTGATGGAGGGCTGAGGCGGCAGCACGGACTGATGGAGGGCCGATGTGGCAACACGGCCTGATGGAGGGCCTAAGTGGCAGCACGGCCTAATGGAGGGCCGAGGTAGTGGGTAAGTCCTGTTCAGGTTTGCATACACGTTTCAGCCGTGCTGAGGAAGGGGACATATTTTGCCTCATCACCAGCCCCCCGCTCTAGCAGTTTGAATCGATCTGCTAAAGCATTTAATTCAATGCGAAACGCATTGCTTCACTTTCTCAGCCGAGGCTGCTCAATGGTTCGAGGACGTGATTGTCGCTTGTTCAAATGCGAAGGAGGCAAAGCGCCTTCATGAGGAGCCGCACAAGATCACAAGCCAACTGGAGGTTGAGAAAAAAATGGCCTGATCTGAGGAGGTCCGTGCCAATGATGTCGGGTTGATAACTGGAGAGCTGGAACAGGAGGTTGCTAAGCAGCTCAATGCCAACAGCAATTTGATGAAGGAGAATGATGCTCTCTAAGATGAGTTGTCCGAGACTCAGGGCGCTCGCAGCTAGGGTTAGCGAGCTGGAAAGGCAACACCGGGCCGAGCTAGAGGTCAAAGAGGTGGTTGAACCCCTAGGCTTGTCAAAAGTTGGTTGACATTAACATTACTTCGTTTCAGGTCGGCTCGAACGATGCCATCCGGTTCATCCCGAGTAAGATGCTAGGCTATGATCTGACGGACTATGAGTAGCGCGTTCCCGTCCCTGCTACTTTGGTGCAGCTCTACGGCTCGATCGATGTTGGTGAAGAGGTGATCCGACTCGAAGGATAGCCAAGTGAAGAGCTAGGCCCATAGATTAGCCCCCCGAGATTAGCCTTGTATATATATATATATATATATTTTTTTTTTTTTATATAGATGTCTCCTTCGGGAGTGATGTACTTTGAGGGCTATTTTCCTTTTTTTTGTTGAATGGAAAATTTGTTTTGATGTCATCTCTCAGCATTCTTGTGCTTCTTTCTTTATTTTCTTATACATTAAGCTGGCTCGAAATGAGTAACTTTTGGAAGAATAAGGACCAGTACAGTTGTCTGAGTGTGGCTCCGTTCCCTATCTGAGCTCGGAATTGATCTTCCATATCTAGCTTATGAGCTCTTGAGGTGCCAAGCCTGGGACTAGCCATAGGGGTGCCGAGCTGGGGCTCAATCTTTTGATGTCCCTTGCGTTAAGGTCTTTTGTGGTGCCGAGTAGCGGTTGGGGCTTGCATGCTTTATTGCGTAAGGTCTTGAAGTGCCGAGCCATGCTCAGGCTTACATGCCTTAATGCGTAAGGTCTTGAAGTGCCAAGCCGGGGCTTGGGCTTACATAAATTAATGCGTAAGGTCATGAAGTGTTGAGCCGTGCTCTGGATTGCGTGCCTTAATGCATAAGGGCTTGAGGTGCCGAGCCATGCTCGGGCTTGCGTGCCTTAGTGCGTAAGGGCTTGAGGTATCGAGCCTTGCTCGGTCTACATGCCTTAGTGCATGCCGAGTTGGGCTCGGGCTTGCATGCCTTAGTGCATAAGGGCTTGAGATGCCAAGCTAGGCTTGGGCTTGCATGCCTTAGTGCGTAAGGGCTTGAGGTGCCGAGCCGGGGCTCGGGCTTGCATGCCTTAGTGCGTAAGGGCTTAAGGTGCCGAGCTGGGGCTCAGGCTTGGGCTTGCATGCCTTAGTGCGTAAGGGCTTGAGGTGCCGAGCCGGGGCTCGGGCTTGCATGCCTTAGTGCGTAAGGGCTTGAGGTGCCGAGCCAGGGCTCGGGCTTGCATGACTTAGTGCGTAAGGGCTTAAGGTGCCGAGCCGGGGGCTTGGGCTTGAATGCCTTAATGTGTAAGGGCTTGATGTGCTGAGCCAGGGCTCAGGCTTGTATGCCTTAATGCGTAAGGGCTTGAGGTGTTGAGTCGTGCTCTGGCTTGCGTGCCTTAATGCGTAAGGGCTTGAGGTGCCGAACCGGGGCTCAGGCTTGAATGTCTTAATGCATAAGGGCTTGATGTGCCGAGCCGGGGCTCGGGCTTGAATGCCTTAATGCGTTAGGGCTTGATGTGCCGAGCCGGGGCTCGAGCTTGTGTGCCTTATTGCGTAAGGGCTTGAGGTGTTGAGCCGTGCTCTGGCTTGCGTGCCTTAATGCGTAAGGGCTTGAGGTGCTGAGCCGGGGCTCGGGCTTGAATGCCTTAATGCATAAGGGCTTGATGTGCCGAACTAGGGCTCAGGCTTGCATGCCTTAGTGCATAAGGGCTTAAGGTGCCGAGCCGGGGCTCGGGCTTGCATGCCTTAGTGCGTAAGGACTTACGGTGCCAAGCCAGGGCTCGGGCTTAAATGCCTTAATGCCTAAGGGCTTGATGTGCCAAGCCTGGGCTCGGACTTGCATGCCTTAATAAGGATTTGTGGTGCCGAGCTGGGGCTCGAGCTTGCATGCCTTAATGAGTAAGGGCTTGAGGTGCTAAGCCGGGGGCTCGGGCTTGCATACCTTACTGCATAAGGGTTTAAGTTGCCAAACTAGGGTCTGGTCTTGATAGTGCCGAGCTTGAGCACGGTCTTAGATGCTGCCGAGCTTGTACCTCGGTCTTAGATGATGCCAAGTTGTAACTCGGTCTTAGATGTTGCCGAGCTGTAGCCTATCTTTATGCCTTAATTGTTAAGGTCTTTGTTTCCTTAGAAGAGCCAGATATTTGGGAGAAGCTTCATAGTATATTGATGTGTGGCATGCACTTGGGACAAATACATTGCTTCGAAATAGAATCTAATCCGCTCCGTGAATAAAATTGAATAACTGAGATATGGAAGCTAAGGTGCTGACAATATAAAATCTATAAGACTAACACCCAATCGATGGGATTTCAATGCAATCTACTTATAAAACTGTCTACTGGCTCAGTGATTGGGACAGTAAGCAGTTGTTCTACTGGCTCGGCTCGGGTCAGGAGGCTTTCATCTCGGCAATCAACAATTTCTACCGTACATGCTAGGCCCGAGCATGGTTTCTTGACAAATTTTATAAAGTTTGCATAGCATTCCCGGGATTCCTTCTGGCTGGACTTGCATTCACCAACTCCATTGCTGGCGGGGAATTTGACTTTCATGTGCTTAGTGGACACAATCGCCCCAAGGCCATTGAGACCAGGTCGGCCAAGGATTGCGTCGTAGGGTGAGGCAATCTTGGCAACCATAAAAGAAACCATAGTAGTGGCTGTCTGAGCTCCCTGTCCGATGGTTACGGGCAAGTCTACAACTCCTTCCAGCTCTACTGGTGTGCCTGAAAATCCGTACAAGGGTCCTGGAGCTGGCTTTAGGGTCCCAGTGCCAAGCCCTAGTTTTGTGAAGGCTTCGTAGGACATGATGTCAACAGAGGCTCCTGCGTCCATTAGGACCCTGTGGAATGGGTGGTTTGCCACCACTAATTGAACTACGACAGTGTCGTTGTGAGGCCAGTTCAACTCTTCCAGATCTCTGTCAGAGAACGTAATGAATGGATCCGTTCTGAGGGCTTTGACAGGTTGTTCTGTGATGCATACGAACCGCACGTGGGCATTGGCTTTTCTGATTGATTCCGCCATGGGTCCGCCCATGATTTTTAGAATAGCTGGACCCATGGGCTGATTATCTCAAGCGTCAGCTCGGTCTGTGGCTGGTTCCTTAAACGGCTCGACCCTATCTCGGCTCGACCTGGCATTATCTCTCCTCGGCTCGGGCCAGTTCCCACCATATTTCTGCTTCAAATACTTGTTGAGGTATCCAGCCTTGATGAGCTCATCAATTTCCCTTTTCAGAGACTTGCAGTCTTTAGTGTCATGTCCATGGTCTCAGTGGTATCGACAATACCGGTTGAGATTCCTCTCCTCTGGTTTAGCTGTCATTGGCCTGGGCTAGCAAAAATACTTCTGATCTTGGATCTCTAAGAGCAGGTTTGTTCGGGAACGATCAAGTTTATATCGCTTGGGTTCATCAGTGTCAAGCGGCCGATCTATTCTATTCTTCTTCGGCTCACGAGAATCGTCCCTAGGCCTCAGAGTCCTTTTCTCCTCCTTCTCCGACTGATCACCTATCCCTCTGGCGGCCAAGATTTCCTCCATGTTGGCATATTGATTGCATCGTCTTAACAGCTTGGGCATTGTTTCTGGCAAGTCAAGGGCCAGAGACTGGACTAGATCAGGGTGCATTACCCCGTTGCACGTGTTATACGCCACTCCTTCCTCTAGGTTTTTTACCTCCAGTGTCACCTTGGTGAATCGGGCAAGGAACTCTCTTATAGTCTCTCGCTCCCTGCCTCATGTTCATCACGTTTTGTGTAGTTTGCTTCTGCTTCATACTTGCTTGGAAACGTGTGAGGAACGCTCTTGTCAGCTCTTCATAGCTGCGGATAGACCGTGGCCGCAAGTTCGACATCCATACTAGTGCAGCTCCTTTTAATGAGGCTACGAAGGCCAGGCAGAGAATGGCATCTGACCTACCATGAACTGTCATGGCCGAGCTATAGTACAACAGATGATCATAGGGATCTGTGGTGCCGTCATATCCATTGAAGACGGGTATCACGAAATTTGGAGGCAGCTAGGCGTCTATCAGTTCGTCGGATAGTGCATTATGGGCCGGAGTTACAGTTATGTCGGCCGGGTGCCTTTGCCTCTGCATTCCTTCTACTTGCTCAGCGAAGCACTGGATACGACTCTCTAGGTCGCCCCTTCTCACCTCGGCCTGGTGATCCGGGGATCGTTGTGCCCTTTCACCTCTTCTGGGGCTTCTTCCTCGGCCTTGGTGACCACCAGGCCGATCCTGGCCTTGCCGTGGTGCGCCACTGGTCGGCCTAATGTGCGAGGTCTGACCCCCATGGGGTTGATTTTGCCGTTCTTCTCCGTGCAGATGCACGCCTCTAGTGAGTCTTTGAGGTGACAGCTGGTGTCTTCCTACCCGGGGTAGGGATCTATGGGCATCATGTGTCTCTGGACTCCAGTGACACGCGGAACGACAAGCTCTTCCGTTCTAGGCAGGAACAGAACCTTGCCTGCGCCCCTCGGTAGGAGAGAGGGGTGGTACCGAGTGAACAGTGTGTGACGTTCTGGCCGACCCCCTCCTTGCTGTTGATTGAGGGGTGACACTGTTGTCAGGAGATTCATCGTTGAGTTGTCTGCCCGGAACAGGCCTAAGCAGCTGAGCTGAACTAGTCTGTGACACTGGAAGTACCAAGCCGAACTGACGTATGAAGTCCCGCACCAGTGCGTTTGTCACTAACACCTGTAGCTGCAGGCTCTGCATCTGCTCTTCCATGTTTGGGTGAGTTACCCGGGATGATGGGACATGGTGAGATAGCTGAGGGTTCTGCTCGCGCTGATCCCCCTCTCCCTGGGCAACTTGCACATCAAGCCTGGTTTGCTGGGGTCCTTGTGGAAGGGTCTCTGCTGGGACATTCTCCTGCTCTGCCATTGGTGGAGAATGGGGACGTCCAAGTGGTAACTCGCGAGTGGATCTTACTCATGTTGTCGTAGAAGAAATGACATTCTCACTCCTTAATTGCATTGGTCCAACGTGACTTTTTTTAACTGTTCCCACGGACGGCGTCAATCTGATGAGGCAAAAATTAACCAGATGATCTTCCCTGCAGTTCTTAGTGCTTTGGCCGACCTGCACAGAAGAGATGACAGGGGAGAGCCGGGCTGACCCGACGAGGGACTCTCCGATACCTAAGTCAAATCTTTCCACAGCAGATGCTCAAGAGAGTTTTTCCAGTAAAAGAAGTGATTGATCGATCCCCTATGATGGAGGCTTACCTTGGTATTTATAGGCTGTTGATGGAGAGAGAAGGGGCGTTTGTGGAGAGTCCAGTTT
This sequence comes from Macadamia integrifolia, assembly GCF_013358625.1. Lineage (NCBI taxonomy): Eukaryota > Viridiplantae > Streptophyta > Magnoliopsida > Proteales > Proteaceae > Macadamia > Macadamia integrifolia. Next base: position 18,351,658 of record NC_056562.1, read on the forward strand.
AGGCGTAAAGTCCTTGAGGGGAGTGGCACTGTGATTCTGGGAATATTCCGGGTTCTAGAGAATATTCTGGGACTATTCTCCATTAATCTCGGAGGTGCAAGTCGTGAAAGAGGTGGACGCCTCTGATGACGTGTAGTGGATAGAGTCCTACCCCCATAATCAGGGATCACGTCCATTGAATGTAGGAGTGGATGTGTGCACGTTTCCAGGTGCATTACTTGACTGTGCCGAGCCGAGGTGACAGGTTGGTCGAGCCAAGGTGACTGGTAGCACGGCCTGATGGAGGGCCGAGGTGGCAGCACGGCCTGATGAGATGCCGAGGTGGCATCGCGGCCTGATGAGATGCCGAGGTGGCAGCACTGGCCTGATGAGATGCCGAGGTGACAGCATGGCCTGATGGAGGGCCGAGGTGGCAGCACGGCCTGATGGAGGGCCGAGGTGGCAGCACGGCCTGTTGGAGGGCCGAGGTGGCAGCACGGCCTGATGGAGGGCCGAGGCGATAGCACGGCCTGATGGAGGGCCGAGGCGGCAGCACGGCCTGATGGAGGGCCGAGGCGGCAGCACGGCCTGATGGAGGGCCGAGGCGGCAGCACGGCCTGATAAAGAGCTGAGGCGGAAGCACGGCTTGATGGAGGGCCAAGGTGACAACACAGCCTGATGGAGGGCCAAGGTAGTGGGTCAGTCCTGTTCAGGTTTGCATACACGCTTCAGCCGTGCTGAGGAAGGGGACATATTTTGCCTCATCAGTTCCCAAATCAGATCATTGTGAAACCTGCAACTGAATCTGGCAGCAGGTTTGGGTTCAGCTTTGTTGCAGGTCTTGTTCCCCACCACTTAAAAGACCTTTGAGGCTGAAACTCCAGGGTTCAGGTCGCCTAGGAGAGAGGTTCTCACGCCCTAAATCTCAGGCTCATCTGAGGGGTATCTAGGGAGATCGATCCTCTAAGCTAGGGCTGCAACTGTCGCCCAGAACAGGGTAAGGGAAAAAACCAGAATATATTAAAGAGGAAGAAGAAGAAATAAAGGGGAAGTAGAAGAATGGAAGAGAAGAGATTAGAAAATTTCAGAGAGAGGCAGGGAGGGGGGAAGCAGTCACGGCAGCCATGGTTTCACCCAAAATATTCTTCAATTTCATTCAATTCAAAAAACACAGTTGGGTACAATAACTCTATTTAAAGACTGAAAATAAACCTACTCTCCTATTTGAAACTGAAACAAATAGTTCATCTAATCTAAAATAGAAATAAAATCTCACTCAAATAAGAATACTACCAAACTAACTTCTAACTCTAAAAAGGAAAGCAAAGACGGAATCAAATCAAAAGATATTTTAAACCCAACGCCCAACTACATCAAAGCTACAAAGAAAAGTTACAACTCCTTTCTAGCCAACAATTTGCAATCAACAGGTAGTTGCAGCCAATTCTTCCTTCATCTTATTTACTGTGGGTATGGATCTGGTTTCTGTTTTCGCTGGAGAAGAGGGCAGCGAATAGGTAGGTTCAGCGCAGGTATGGCCAGGTGATGGGTGATGATAGGTTTGGCATAGGAGAAGAGAGGTGGTGGGAAAGGGGTTGTCGCAGGTATGGGAGGGTGAGCGGTTTTAGGAAGAGAAAACCTGCTCTAATACCTGTAGATTTGTGGAATTTGGACTTATCCCTTAGTGGGCAAGTCCCTTCTTTATTTATAGCAAGATGGAAGTCTTAGTCCTTATATGAGTAGGAGTCCTAATTCTTACATGAGTCTAAGTAAACCAAGTCATAATCCTAGTTATAATAACGTACTATTCAACATCTCAAAAGTATTTTCTTGATGAAGTATCACATTGTATCAAGAAATAGACCTCAAAACCTCTAATTTAATGAGAAATGAGCTAAGTCAAATAATGCAATCAAAAAAAAGAGTAACCCAGTGCATTAGGCTCCTGCTATTGTAGGGTCTGGGAGGGGCAAATGTACGTAGCCTTACCCCCTGCTTCGCAAGAGATGTTGTTTCCAAGTTTTGAACCAGTGACCAACATGTTATAAATGTACAACATAACCGTTGCGCCACAAGCTCACCCACTTAGGTAATGCAATAAAATTACACTTGAAACATTCAAATGGTTGAATTCCCTAGTTTGTACCCATTCATGTGATAAAGCTTGAATAAGCAACTTGAGAAAGCCTTACCAAAACTGCTTGGCATCAGCTACAAAATGCTGTTCCACCATTCCATATCTTTCAATAAATGATAAACTCTCATGTCATTTTCTCACAAGCCAAGTCCTTTTTTGTCTTCCATAGTTCTTTTGAGCCTTCCACTAGAACCATATTACTTCTCATTGCTATTGTTATAAACTATAACTTCCGATCATCTGGCCACCTGTTGGAGCTACTCTACGTGTATGGAATCATTCTAATTCAATGATTCCCACCCACTCAAAACCAAAGTTTATAAAATTGCCTTTTTCAAGTGAAAAGGATATTTATAAATGATGAAAGTACAGCCATTAATGGTTGTGAGAACAAATGAAAAGTTCTTAGTTTTGATTACTTAAAATTAATGAGCAGTCAGACTGTATTTTCTTTGTTCTTTTTATTGAAACAAGAGGAAAGGCAAGATGAACATGAAAAACATAGCATCTAAGAAAGACCAAAATCATACCAGACACCTAGGTTATATTATTTTTAGAAAGATGCAGTTACACCATCAAGAATATCCATCAGCAAATGGAAGCCTCAATCACCTTTGAGCATTGTCTTGCATGAAAGGCTTTCTGTAATGAAGGATCACACTATTATAACGATACCTCACCTCCTCCTCTACAACTGGGTCCTTTTGGCCCATCCGGTCTATCTGATCACAAAACAAACAAAATAACAAGCTTAACACAACTAAAATCTAATATGATCTGGCTCACAACTCATAAATCTTGAAACAGATTGATATCCGGAGAAAAAAAAATCAACCTTTAACACAAGAAATTCAAGGAATTCATAACACAATCACAGAGGGCCATTTCTGAGTAGTGTGTAGAAAATTACAAATTGGGACACAAAACAGAACATAGCCTGCAGGAGGCAGGACCAACCATTGACATAGGTCCTAATAAGGATATATAATCAAACGTACTAGTGTATCTTAGAAATATAACCTGTACAGGCTGTTTCCTAAAGCATTAAATGCTTCCAACAGATAAGACAGCTAGAATAATCCAATATGTACAAGTAGGGCATAGCATAGGTGATAGCTTGATCAATTTATTAATGGTCATCGCCATGCCCTTACATATGCACTACCAGAGTAGCATCCTAGAGTCTGTCTGACAGACTTAGACCAGCCTTCTAATATTTCTAGCCCAGAGAATGTTCCTACCAGTAAGGCGCATACACTGCCTTCCATTGCCCCAGCATACCAGAAAAAGTCCCCTGTCAACCTGGCAAGTTCTAATGCTGTAGAGTAATGAGCATTGGCATCAACAGGTGAGCCTGCCAACAAGCAATAATCCCCTATAGTCTTCTGTGCCCGCCCGAGTCTACGCTTTTTGGCCTTTATCACCTGCAGTTTAGCAATATGAGAATTCCTTTTTTAGTGTGGAGCAAATGCTGAGGATGATTTTTATTTTTCAAGATAAATGAAATAAATGGGAAAGGAAACCCAAAAAGAAAAATGCAATTAACAATCCTTAGGACACCTAAAACATAAACCTCCTCAGAGCTGAGACTGGCTTGAGAATCTAACGGTGTCTTCAGAATAGTTCCAGCAGATTCTGCACGAAGAACCCATTTTTCAAACTCCATCAATAACGAAGCAGCAATGTCTTGCATCATTGTCTGCAAGTGGAATTCCTGAGTTTGCCTATCAGCGGGAGGAAACAATACTATATTGTTCCCCTTTTTACCACCATCCTCTAGCTGTAACAGAAAAAACATAGGAACCAGTTAAACAGGCAAGAGATAGAAGCAAAGAATTCGAAGGATAAAAAGTGGCAATTGGGGGAAGGGGGGAGGTTTAAGAAAGGTCTTGTGACATTGACTCACAATATGGATCACAGATTAACATTAGTGTTGCCCAACAACGAAAACTAGACAACTACAGAGATTTGTGAGTTAACAGCAGGACTGTGGACAAAAACACTGCAACTGATCTGTACGTCAAAATGAAACCATTTAAGGGTGGAGATACACGTCCTATGAATACACTTCAAAAAATTGAGAGAGAGAGAGAGAGAGATTCGCCATGTCAGGTGCATCAGAGTCATTCATCAAATTGTCAAGCTTGATTTGTAGATTGTCTAAAAAGAGATGTATATCAAATTATCAAACATATCCAAATGCCTGTTTCCTGTTGCATAATTACATTACCAAATGCAGTTTCATAATGTCTCCTATGAGAACAGGTGCAGAGATTTTATGTAAGCCACCAGCCCCCCAGTTACGGCATCACCAAATATCATGGCATCCAAGTTGCATAGCATTCCAGGAAATCCATAAATACATTTCTTTAAGAACCTTGCCACCGGATTTTGATTTTACAACTAAGATAACAACATGACTCCACCCTTGAAATTAATAATGGTTAGTTGTTAAGGCGAGCAACACATGCAAGGTGCCAAAACCTTCTATTGCCAAAGGTACTAGGTGAGCCAATAGCCTACTATAAAAAATTATTTTATTTGATTGTTGACAAGGAGTAACATTGCAGGATCCCAAGTTTTAAATTGGGTTCAGTTTCTTCACTTGGAGACTACAAAAAATTAAGAAACCACTTCACTGCTCTATGTAATATCTAGAACTTATAAACACGAACCAAACAAAATCCTGCATCCCTGCTATACATTAACCAGTATCATTTCCTTTAGATGCCCATAGAAATTGCAATTTTTTCCAAGATCACAGAGCACAAATACCACTAGAAAGAAAGTGTTCTAATATTTGGTCCAAGTTCGAGCAATACAGCCAAACTAAAATTCGGCCCATTTAAGCTTTTTCGCATTTCATTGATCATGATCATTCAACTCATAGCTATAATTAACAAATAAGGTCAATAAAACTCAAAACAGGGAAATGCACCTGAGAATCGCCAGGGCTAAATGCAAAGCACCTCTCAACAAGGGCAGAAGAGTATCTCTTACATGCTGTTGCAAATTGCTCAGCAACAACATCGAGATCCGGCGAAGAAGGGCAATGGCAGATCCCGATTACGGCGAGGATCTTACGGTCAGATTGGAAATCCTCCCACGGACTAGGAGGTGATCCACCGACCATGAACTTGAATCTAAGGCTACCAGTCTCCCATGGCTGGTTAGCGAAGGGGCTCTTCTGATGCTCCGTGTAGAAGGAACTGATGGCGGAGAGCCCGACTTTGTTGTGACGGACCAAAATCGATACATAATCCCTCAACTGCACTTGTGGGATTGAACCAATGGGTAGAACAGCAATTCTGATCATGCAACCGCTCTCGATGCTAACGTCTGGTTCCATCGCCGCTGCAAATTGAACGAGAAGATCGTCGAGCGAATTTGAGAGGTGGGTTTTGGGTGTTCTTCTCAGATGGGGTTCATTTGAAAATGGGTTGCAGTTCTGGAGGCAGATGCAGAAAAGAGTCGCAGGGAACCAAAAAATGCTGATGAAGTTTGTTTTCCATTTCAACTGTGAATGTCTGGAAACTTTACCGACTGGAACCACAAGGCCGACGCCGAAAGTATGATCCCCGTGAGCCCGATCCATCCGTTCTGGGCTGGACCTTTTAGCCCATGAGCTAAGCCAGGGTTGCGATTTCTCCACAAAAAGGTATTAGAAATGGGAAAAGATTACGTAAGCTAGCACCCTACGTGTCCATCTCTCTCTTTCCCCTTTGAAATGACCCCCTTGCCCCTCTTGTATGATATCCTATCCACACACCTACATAGGGGTGTCAATCGGTCGGTTCGGCTTGGTTTTGGTTCGGGTTGAGTCGGTTTCAGTGTGGGAAAGCTGAAACCGAAACCGAACCAATAAGGAAATTCCAGTTTCGGTTTGGTTTCGGTTTCGGTTTCGGTGTGGTTTGGTTTCGGTTTGTCTTCGATTTCTTAAATCGATTTGTAACCGGGTTGGTTATGGTTTTTGGTCCAGTTTGGATTCGACTTTCCACACAAATGTATAAAAAACTATGCAAATTTTGATTTTTTTAATGAATTTTGGAGTGTTTCGGTTTCTTACCGGTTTGGTCTCAGTTTCGGTCTGGGTTTTGAGTCGGTTTCGGTTTGGTTTCTGGTTCATCCGATTTCCGGTGCGATTCGGTTTGGTTTTGGGGTTGTAATACTCCAAACCGAACCGAACCAATAAGGCTTCGGTTCGATTAGTGTTGTTATCGGTTTGGTTCGGCCAGTTTTACCAGTTCGATTTAAGAATTGACACCCCTACACCTACATTGGTGGCAGCTGCTACCATAAGTTAGTACCCTTTGTGTCTATCTCTCTCATCCCACTTTGAAATGACCACCTTGCCCCTCTTGTATGTACCTTATCTCACATCATTCCACCAATCGTTAGCTTACAGTAAACTAAGCGGCTTACCCGACCCTTGCCCAATAGAAATATTTACAAGATGGTGATGAGAGACACCTGAAAGATCAGCAAAAAAGAAAAAAAAAATTCAGGGAGGAGCCTGATCATACCAAAGCACTAAAAGACAATTATAAGCCCTGAGCGCACCAAACCCTTGCCCAATAGAAATATTTACAAGACAGGGATGCAACTGAGTTAACTTGCCTATATTCATGCTTAAAGGAAATAGATAAAAGCAAGATTCTAGGACGAGACAGTCTTAAATGATAGGTTAAAGACGACATGGAATTAAAGTAGCTTGGCCCTTAAGAGAGTTAATAACAAGAAGATAGTCTCCTTCAATCTCAATGTGTGTCAACCCTATTAAAAAAGCAATGACAAGAGCGTGACGAATTGCTAGAATTGCTAGGTCTTTAGCCATATAGGAAAAGTATTATCCCACATACTCAACAAAACTTGCAATGAAACGACCTGAATGATCAAGAAAGACTCCACCAATACTTGCAAGACCGGAGACCTAGGGCCCGTTTGATAACGTTTCAAGAAACGCGTTTCTGTCGTTTCTGTTTCCAGAAATAGCAGAAACGGAGCAAAAAGCGTTTGATAAAACTGTTTCGTTTCACTTATTTTTAAAAATAGAAATAGAAATTTTTACTTATTTATGGTTCAAGAAACGACCCAGGCGAAACAAGTACTTGTTTCGCCGTTTCTAGAAATGACTTGTGGCAATTCTTTCACTGGTTACCGTCGAATTCTAAAAACATGACTTATCAAACACCTTCAATTCCCTTTCTATTTCTAGAAACGGAAATTTATGTTTCTGCCGTTTCTTGAAACAGAAACGGCAAAAACGTTATCAAACGGGCCCCCAATTGTTGAAGCATCCACATGAATCTTAATATAATCCAAAGGACGGCACCACTCAATATTGATTCTTGAAGTAGCAGGACAAAAAGTAGAGTAACGCCCAAAGTATTCATGAGCAAAATCTTTAGCCGCATTAACAACCCATTGAAAAAATCTAAATGAATTACGAAAAGAGGCTTCATTGAATGCCACCCAAATCTATCAAACAGTATTACAAAAAATAATGTGAGTCGCCACTGATGGACTATGGTTAATGAGTCTCGATTAGTGAGGATTTAAAAAAACTAATCTAAAATCGATAGAGATGAAGTTGATAAGTCGATCCGAAATCAAGAGAATTGCAAATTGATAATGAGAATTGGCGAAACTTGAAAAGAGGATCTGTAGAAATCTAAGTGTTGGAATAAGGACATAATGAATTTAATTGGAAACCCCAATTAGCCAAAAGACCTGGTGAGGAGCTCTATCGAAAAACAGTTTCTAAATAAAATGTTTAACTTTTGGAGCAACCTTAAGTGTCACATTTTTTCCAAATAGGATTGATGTGAGAAGAGTTGTTCGAAAGCCACTAGAAATAAATAAGATCACTCTTCCAAGTTTTAGCGGATGGATCAATTAAATCTGCCACACACATTGGAGCTTCACGGAGAGTGGAAAAGGAGCTGTCGATGGACAAAATCAAGGAATCCACGGATCGGTCCATGGATTGATAGAACAGCTATGAGCAATGCGAATAAACAATCCTTGAAGAAGAAGGTCTCTCAGTCATTCCCAAGATGAATAAGGACAAGTTGTGGGAAGAAAATTGGAGTTGTGGAAATATTTATTTTGTATATCTTACCCCAAAGCAAGGAATTAGGAAAGAGTAATTCCCAAGCTTTCTTTGCGGGTAAAGCCTTGTTCATGTGAGAGAATCTTTATATTTAATCCACCGGATTTTTTAGGTTGACATATGGTCGACCAGCTCTCAGTTGGGTCTATTTTTTATCGCCAAAACTCTATAAAAAATTTCTAAAACATCTTTCTAATTGGGATAGAACAAAACTAGGAAGTTGAAAACACATGTAATATTGAGGCATAGAATTGAAGCAAGAGTGGCTTGCAGAAGAGTGTGGAGTCCAGTGCTACTAAGGCCCTCTTTGGTATCATTTTTATTTTTTATTTTTACCTATTTAACAAAAAGTATTAATGAAAACCATTTTTTATCAAAACACAAAAATGGTTTGGTAGCTACTTAACAAAAATGGTTTTTTTGTGAGACATAGTTTGGCATTGCTATATGCAAAATGATTTTTTGAAGAAATGGGTGAAGAGATGTTCCATTCTCCCATCTTCCTCCACTTTGGACTGAATAAGAGGGGGCAAGGGGCTTGGATTTCTAATTATAAAGCAAATGACTACTTTACCCCTCCATATTGGGACTTTAAGCACGTGCTCATTAAAGTCCAGTACAAAAATAACTAAAAATCAATTTTTACCAAAACACATAAATGACTTTTGATATCTTTTTGGATTTTGTGTTTTATCAATTTTTTTTAAATAAAAACAATTTTCATAAATGATACCAAACGCAACGAAAATTGTTTTTGTGAACAAAATCAAAAAGAAAAATGAAACCAAAGAGGGCCTAAGAAGCTTGGCTTTCTATCCTTGTATCTTTTGATTAACTAGAGAATGCAGAGAGGTACAATGGCCTATGAATAACCAACCTCTAATAAACAAATACCTAAATAGAAATCAAGATGAGCAGTAGGGATAACATGAATTATGTTGGAGAGAATTCTTCTTGAAGAGCTAAACACATTGGAGCTGAATTGAACTTTGGTTTTTTGTATATTCAAAGGCTGACTAGAAAAGTTATAATATTGATCCAAATATGACCAAAAGTTGTAGCTTCTTGTGAATTAGTTGAATTGAAGAGAATGAGGCCAAGAACGCTTTACACTCTTAATCCACTTCTCAGATTGAACAATGGCAAGATGAGATGAGAGAATTTCGCCACAAAGGACAAACAATACAAAGAATGGGGATCACCTTATCAAAGACCGCGGCCTAGTGAAAAATAAGGAAGTGGAGATCCATTTAACAAGATAGAGTAACGTACAGAAGAAATGCAATACATCACCCAATCCACCCGTCTAGAGTTGAAATCAAAAGCCAAAATTTTAGACATAAGAAATAGCTATTCAACTCTATTGTATGCCTTACTTATATCAATTTTAACAACCGTAATTCCAAAACGCCCTCTCTCTTCCTTGTAAAGTTAATGAAAGATCACCAACGTTGAGAGAATTGATCCTATTGCAAGCATGCCTCTGAGCAACAGTAAAGTGAAAAAAACTTAGGCACCGTTTGACAACATTCCGTTTCTGTCGTTTCTGTGTTTTATTGTTCCCAAAAATGGAGAAACAACCTAAAAAGCGTTTGATAAAGTTGTTCTGTTTCACCCATTTCTAGAAACATAATCAAAATTTATCCCTATTTACAATTCTAGAAATTACTTTGATGAAACAAGTTGGACTTGTTTCGTCGTTTCTAGAAACGAATTTGAAAGAGAAAAAAGATTATTGCGCCCAATAAATCTCTCAACTATTTAAACCTAAAAGAGGCAATTGAACCATCTCTCCCTTTTGGGCATCTGATGATACTATTGGGTTTTTTAGTGGCATTATGTATAAAAAAAACGTTTTGAGAAACAAGTTTATCAAATACCAAAAAATCCATTTTTTTTTTCAGAAACATGAAAAGCCTTTTCTGTTGTTTCTAGACACGGAAACAATAGAAACATTATCAAACGATGCCTTAGAATTGATGTATCTGTGCTTGATCTAATTGAATCAAGATTTCTGTTTCCAAAGAATGATGTGTTGATTAGAGAGTTTCTTGATGGACACATCTAAATAATTCTCTTTTGAGTGTCATTAAAAGTCTGGGGCTGATAAAGGGATGAGTTATTGGATTTGTAATTGAAAGCAAATATCTTGTAAAGCTAAGGAAACATTATCCACAACTTGCTAATTCCAACTTTTAAGAGCCTACCGTAACTTACTAAGATTGTGACAAAGATCCATAGATGGTTAAGATGAAGTATAGTTTTGTAAGTGATGCCTCACTAAATTTTTAAAGTCCAGTTCTTCCAACCATAAAGCTTTAAAACCAAAAAGATGCGCAGTGAAGAATGGTCAGTGTTAGTATAGTGGATAAGATCATAATGGTTAGAAGTAACCACTGAGTGAAACCAATAGAACAACAACTGCCTAGCGTAGTTGGTGAGCTATGGTGTGCAAAAACCCATGTTCACGTCTTTATTTTACGTGATTTGGTTAACTGAAAGATTGAATGAGTAGTTTACTAAACTAAAATCCATTTTTGGTAAATTTCCATTGGTTACAGAAATTTTGTATCTCAAGTAAAATGTTAAACAATGCCCATGCCGAAGTGTACACATTTTTTTTTTATTTTTTTTTTGGTAAACCTAAGTATGCATCTTTAGAGGCATATACTCCTCCACAATTGACGGGGTGAAAAAACATGTGAAGTAGACTTAATAATCTAGGGGTCTAGCCTATGCCCCCTTATTATATATATATATATATATATATGCCAAAGTCCCCATGGCAGTAAAATCTAATGGTTTGATTTTCCTTGTAAACACAAAGGCAAGAGGGGTTGGATGGCCCTCTAAACTTGATTTGTCTAAAGCCTATGACATGTTTGAATAGGGTTTCGCCCGTGCTATTTTTGAGTTCCTTATACCTAGCCAACAATGGTGGGATATGGTTATAGCTATTTAGTATCAACTTGTACATAATCTATCGAGCTACAAGGGAGTAGTTTGTAATTTTCGTAGCCTTCTAGAGGAATCCATCAAGGATGTTCTTTTAGTCATTGTTTATTTTAGCTATGGAAGGCATGCATAAGCTTCTACATGCTCATCATGAGTTAAATTTGTTCTAAGGGAGTAAGATGTGCCAAAGTACTCACGAAATTACTCAATTTTTTATTGATGACACTCTAGTCTTTTGTTGTGTTTTTGAACATGATACTTTATCCTTACAAGTTATTCTTAATCTTTTTCAATATTTATTGGTATATCATTTTATGGGAAAAATAATCATAACGGTTTGACATAGGAAACACCCAGACACACCCGGGTGTTAAAAAAGCAAACTACCATTGCAATTGCTGGTTATTTTCATGTCCAGCTATGCCTAGGCATTCTTACGCCAAACCGGCATAGTTCACCCCTCCCACTTTTATTAAGAGTGGTGTTTATTATAGTCGAGATACCATTGAGGCAATGAAAGAAAAAATGCTTAACATTAGGGGTATTCCTGAAATGCCAGAGGAGTCTATATTGGTACCTGATGCAAAAAAAGAAAAGGGGGGGGGGGGAATAAGACCGTTTAGAATAATGTTGTCTCGTGTCAAATCAAATTAGAGTTTGGAAAGCTCCATTACCTTCTTATTCTAGGAGGTTGATTTTGATTAAGTCTATTCTTAATTTTATTCCCACTTATTGGGTGTATATATCCCATTTTCTTGTTCATAGATTCTCTTTCTGCAAGATTGTAGCATGGATGGTCCGATTGCATTAAACATTTCTTACCCATATTGGAAAACATTGTGTTGGCCTAAGAACTTGAGTGGTCTTGTTGTTCATTCCACTACTCTCCGCAATAAACCTGTATTGACTAAACTAACTTGGTGGTTGCTTACCCAACCTCAAGATATGTGGGTTGAGATTTTAAAAGTTAATATTTTGCTATTTTGACTTTTGTTGGATGCAATGGCTTTCAAGAAGAAAGGATCTCCTGTATAGGATGTTATTTATCACGTTCTTCCCAACCTTAAATAGTTGATTTGCTATAAAGTTTATCAGTCTTTCTCGTCATATATTTGGGATAATCTTTTGCCTCAAGTAAGGCTATGTTTGATTATAAGGGGAATTAAAAGAAAGGAAAGTGAAATTTTCATACTTAAAAAAGAAATATATGTAATCATTACCCATGCTAAGTGTGTCTAGTGCCATTCAATGGCCAGGATTGCATGTTTTGGTGCTTCCAATTGTCTGATATTCGTTAGGTGCATTGGGGCATTGAAGAGGATCGAGTCCCTCTCAAGGTAGATGGCCATTTGAAATTTTTTTTGGGTGATTAGAACTATTTAGACACTTGATGGATATAGTTCACATAATGCCAATGTTGGATATTTGTATTAATTGTAAGAAAGATTATATATCTCTGTACTAAGTTAGCTACTAGAGCACAAGTAGATAGGTTATCTATAACTCTTTGAGTATGATGTACTTACCTTTACATCAAGTTTTGTCTTTTTGTTTTTTGTTTTTTTTTTTTTTGATGGGCTTAGGCTTTACTTAAATCATGGTTTCAAATATCAAAATTGGTTTGGACCGATTAATTTAAACTGAAATATGTCATCCCTAAGCCCAATTCTTTTCAATTATAAGAAAAAGTGTGGCCTAAGTTGGTGAGCAACGAATTTGGTATGAGTCGTAAACTCAGACGTCCTAAGTTCGACTCCCACTAGACATACCTTGGGCCACTCATACGGAGGTGTTTATTATTTTTCACTGCTTTCAGTGAAATAGTTCTCATTCAACCCCGGTATGACCCAGTCCATGCGGTTGTGGGGTCAATATGGGCCCGTGTGACTAGTTAGGCCGAAGGCCTAGATACCCGTCGTTAACAAAAAAAAAAAAAAAGTATGGCTAGTTCCAATCGAGTCTTGGTGGATTTCCTGTCAGGAATCAATGGAGATATATTGGGTGCCTAATTTCAAATTTTAAGACCTTGATCTAAATAGATGTTAATCAGAGGCCTTGGAATGCTCCAAGTAAGGAGAAGTGACCAAATCCAATTGGAAGGACCTAAAAGAACAAAGGGATTGGCCTAAAATGACAATTGATGAGTTAGTAAAGAGAGATATGTAGAGACCATAGGCTAGGTTTGGATCCTAGTATGACATCAAACAGAGTTATTTAGAGAAAAAATATCCATGTTGCCACCCTCATCTTGAAAAGATATTTTCTTTTTCAAGTCAATCATTCTGATGGGATGTCCCAAAAGTGTTGCAATGCTTTATCTTTTCTCCTTTTGTTTTATTTTATTTTATTTTTTCATTCTATCTTATACTTTGGCGGATCCATTTAGCCAACCTCATTTAGTTGGAAACAACTGAATTATTGTTGTTGTTGATCTCAAATACATGTTTATGACAAAAATCATAGGTTTTTACGTATTTATGTTTTAATTAACTTTCATTCTTGTACATTTAACCCTTTTTGTTCACGGATAAAAATTTTCTATTGCCAGGTACATACGTGGACCCCTCCTATTGGCAGAGAGGTAACCCAAATCTCACTCTCTCTCTTACCGTTTATCAAGAATTTTATGTTTCTTTATTTATTTTTGTTATTTGACTGCCTTATTTTCTTTTCTTTTTTACAATTTTATTGAAATCAATTTTCCTTTGGCACATGGTTTTAATGTATTTTTCTCAGCTAGTACTGATAAAATTAAAAAAGGGAAAGATTCCCTAAAAAGCAGTGAAGCCCTTGTACAAGCATAGGACTAATGGGAGTATATACGGAAGGTGTAGAGGCCATGCTGCCTTCTAGGTTTCTTTTTCCCAAATATAATAATATATTAGTAAAATCGATATTAGATAGGTATCATCCGATAATGATACTCGATGATCAACATAGCATGATATAACAACTTAGCCTAACACCATGGTGGCGATTTGGCAAAATGGCTCCATAGTGATTGGCTGTGGTAATGTCCTATACCGGAATAGTGATATGGATCAGTTGTATGGCTGATTCTTCCTACTGTGTCAGTATCCCATAAGAAATCTGTATCTGTATGTAAGGGTGTCAATTGGGAATTGAAATCGAATGCCGAAACCGATATTAGGCCTAATTAATTAAGCCGAATTGAATCAAATTATTTCGGTTCAAATTCGGCTTGAGTATGTGAGTATGATCCTCGGTTCAGTTCAGTTCGGTTTCAATTTCAGGTGTAAGAACAGTGGGTTCGGACCGAAACCGAACCGAATTTTCTTAAAACCAAAAAAAGGAAAAAAAAAAAAAAACAACAATATGTGAATATGCTCCTCGATTCCATCTCCTCTTTCTAATATATTTGAGTTGGTTGAAGTACTGATTTTAGATTTTATCATTCATGAGTGTTTTTTGTAAGCTCTTTTATTTTTTTTAGGTGGCAAGTGTTTTTTGCAATTTATCATCACATATTTACATGCCAAGATAATTTTGGAGTTGGCAATAGCCATAAGGACATAACTTGAGTCCATTATGGCCTTTGGTCCATCATAGTCATGTTTCAAAAATGGAACCGTTTTCATAACCAAATTAAAACCGAAGTTTAAAACCAAATTAAAATTGCATATCAGAACCAAATTGGAATCGAAACCTAACCGAGCCAAATTGAATCGGCTTGAGTATCTAAATATGTAACCAAGTTGGTTCTCGGTTTGATTATGGTCCACCTTACCATCATTTGGAACCAAACAGAATAACCAGAACCGAACCACTTGACACCCTTATCTGTATGACAATATCAATCCGATTGTGCCAAAATGAGATTTTTAAAAAATGAATATTAAATAAAAGTTAAAAAGAAGAAGAAGATGAAAGAAGGGAAGTTAAATAAATAAATATAAATATATATATATATATATATAAAAAGAGAGAGGAAGGAATTTGTGCATGGTGCACGACCATGTATAAAGCCGTTGGATGGATGCACCCACTCATATCTGTCGACGGTTATGTACATGGTTGTGCACCATGCATGACTGTGCACACACCTTTTGCGTAAATAAATAAGAGAAAAAAAAGTCATGAAAGACAACGGTTATGTACGGTTATGTACATGGTTGGCAAAATGAATACCTCACACCTTATGGAAGGTAGAAACTCCACCTTTATTTATGCTTTCACATGTGCTCTTATTGGCCCTCTTGTTGGTGCATGGATTACACAGTCTTTTAAGGAACTCTCCCTCCCCTTAAAAAGGCAAGAGATTACTATCTGATTGCTTGATCTTACGGCAACACAAGGCCAATGAAAGCACAACTGGGACATCATCATGAATGATATTTTTAATTTCAGGTGTGGAACGGTAAATTAATACCCTTGTATCTGAGATTAGGGACCATGTGATCAGGTAGTGTTATTTTTCTTAAAAAATATAAGAAGTGAAAAATTTCTTGATAAACCGTGAGAGAGAGAGAGAGAGAGAGAGAGAGAGAGAGAGAGAGAGAGAGAGAGAGAGAGAGAGAGAGAAGGGGGGAGTTTGGAAAAAAAAAAAAAAAGAGACAATGGGAAGGAGAGGTTGGGTTACTCTCAACCAGTGGGAGGGGACCACGTACCGGGCAGTAGGAAATTTCGTTCTTCGTCAACTTGGTAGTCCTCCTCATGGTCCAACATTTCAGCTGACTGCGCACATACTTGGGAAAAAAAAAAAGAGAAAGAAAAGACCTGAGGCGTGATAAATTATAAAAGACTAAATGATAACACAATAGATGATGCATATAATTTACCACAAAAGAATTTTCTTATTCAGTTTATACAAAAAGCTAAAATATTCTCAAAATTTGACTTAAAATCAGGATTCCACCAGATAGCTATAGAAGAAGAATCTAAACCATGGACAGCTTTTACAACAATATTTAGAAACATTTTTAGGAGAAACAATGAAAGCAAATTGGGAAAGATATAAAGTAGAATATCCAGAAGAACTTAGAACATTAAAAACTTTTGGACCTAATCCATATAATTTTGTTAATAAAATACATATGTTAGCAACAGGAAGAGACCCTAATAGTTCTCGAATAGAACAACAGACAGAAGCATTAGCACAACTTGAAAGATTAGTTTTAACAGACTATAGGTATGCAAAAAGTTTCCTTAAAGATATATTTTGGTAATTCTTTTATTTTTAATTGAAAATCTGGTGCTACATAATATAATGCTTTATTATTTGATAAATCTACTTCTGTCATAGCTAGTAAGGCTTGTCTTAACTGGGTTTTAAGATCCCATCTTTCATCTATTATAGAGATTAGAACTTTTGTTCCTATCTTCTTTCTAGTGAGTTCAATTAACTCACCAAAGAAGATAAAATAAGATTAGAAAACCTATCAATAGGAGTAGGGATTAACTGGGATTTTGTAGCACCAGATTTTCAATTAAAAATAAAAGAATTACCAAAATATATAAAAATAAAAGTTATGACAAAAGGATATGATTCGTTTAAAGGAGATAATTTAATGATCTGTATAGGATTGATAGGGAAGATAACTAATAATTCTACAACAAATTACAAAGTCTCAATTGAAGAAGTTATTGAAGGAATAGGATCCAAATATAGTAAATTATTAAAACCCCCAGAAATTGATCCAATGCTATTAGCAGGACAAGAATGGAATTTAAGTAGAATAACAGAGGATAAAGATTCCAACACAGTTTATGTGCCAAGAGACAGTTTGATATATCAGGATAGTAATAATAATTATAGATTAAGATTTTTAGATTATGAAACAAGACCAGAAGTCGAAAATAGCACAACAGATACTCTAGATAATGAAGAAAGAGAAAAATTAATAAAAGAATTGGAAAACCAAAATAACAATGATAATGGAAGATAGGATAATAACACAGGAAGAAATAAAAATATTAAAACAACATGATAAATATAGTTTAATCAGTACATTATTATTTAAAAGAAAACTTGGTGTTGAACTCACCAAAGAAGATAAAATAAGATTAGAAAACCTATCAATAGGAGTAGGGATTATAACAGAAGAAGAAGAATTAATTGATAGAGGAGATAGATTTATTATAAGGAAATTAAATAATACTGATAAAATTAGTGAAACAAGTGACATAAATCCCAGACTACTAATTAATGAAGAAATAAACAATGATAATGAAAGCCTGGAATCTGACATAGAAGAATTACAAAATATTGAAGCAATGAATGACGTTACTTATGATCAAACAAGACCATATGGACCTAATAACCCAAATATGGCTTGGGGAAATAGACCAAGATGGAAATTAGAACCAACAGAATTAGAACAACCAAAAGATGATTTTAAGCTCTATAAACCTAGAGGAAAGAAATTACCAATAGAAGAACCAGTAATATTTGCAGATCAAAAAGAATCAGGAAAAATATTAAATATAGGATATCATGATCCCCAGAAATTAGACTCAGTGCTTGATATATGGAAGAGCAAAGTTTTAAATGACTGTTTACAATTTAAAGAACCACAAGAAACCGATGAATTATATCAATATTTAGAAACATTTTTAGGAGAAACAATGAAAGCAAATTGGGAAAGATATAAAGTAGAATATCCAGAAGAACTTAGAACATTAAAAACTTTTGGACCTAATCCATATAATTTTGTTAATAAAATACATATGTTAGCAACAGGAAGAGACCCTAATAGTTCTCGAATAGAACAACAGACAGAAGCATTAGCACAACTTGAAAGATTAGTTTTAACAGACTATAGGTATGCAAAAAGTTTCCTTAAAGAATATTACTATTTTGCAAGTATAAGTGGAAATTATTTTACACAATCAGTAAAAGATAAACTATTCCAGAAATTACCTGGACAATTAGGAGAAGAAATAAGACAAAAATGGCATCCTATAAATGATATACCAGAAAATGATAATATTGGTATTAGAATACAACACATTATAAAATGTTTAAAAGAAAAATGTATAACCATACAAATCCAACAACAATTTCAGAAAGAACAATATAACTTTTGTAAAGATATTTATGTACCCCAGATATATGGAAGAGAAGGAAAAGATATTTATAAAAGAAAACAAAATATAAGAAATAGACTACAGAGACCCCAATATAGGCCTCGATACCAGAAAAGAAGTAGTTACAGAAGACCACAGAAGAGATATTATCTTAGAAGATCTGATGCAAGAAGACCATTCTTAAATAAAGATCATCATGCTAGGATGTATGATCCAGATAGAATCTATAAAAGAAAATTAAGATGTTTTATATGTGATAGAGATGATCATTTAGCATCAAAATGCCCAAGAAGAATAAATGAGGATACAAAGAGATCTTTAGTAGTACAAGATTCAAAATGCTGTTTGATAGATGTTGAAGATGATTTAAGTGATACAGAATCAATATACAGCATTGTATCTATAGAGATATATAATCCAAACATTGAAGAAAGAGATAGTGAAGAAGAAATACCAAGTGTTATGCAACAATATTTAGAAGAAAATATATGTGTATTAACAGATATATGCACAGAGGATAATCATCGATGGAAAAATGGATCAGGATCACATGATGTAGCATGTAAGAAATGTCGAGGATATCCCTGGATAACATTACGATATAAATGTGAAAAATGTTTTGAAGAAAGATGTAAGAATTGCTTAGATAAATCAGAAGTTGTTCCAAAGATTGATGAAAAAATAGTAAAACTACAGGATAAGATAGTTACTAAGAAAATTGAGATTTTGGAAGATGAAATTACCATATTGAAAGCTCAACTACAGAATAAAGAAGATTTTAGTCCAAGAATATATGAAGAACCAAGAGTCGAATGGATGGAAATTATTGAAAACGGAGGAATAAAACCAGCAAAATCTACAAAAGGATCTTTAGGATATGATATTTTTTCACCTATAGAAATAGTATTATTACCCAATGATATTACTATAATAGATGTTCAAGTTAGATATGTTATCTCAGAAAAATATGGAATAAAACTAGAAACAAAATCCAGTATGGCAGCAAAAGGATTAATGGTCATAGGAGGAATTCTAGATTCTGACTATGAAGATAATATCCATGTATTAATAAGAAATTTTACTCAAATAGCACAAACTATAAAAACTGGACAAAAAATAGCTCAGGCTATAATATTACCTAACTATGAACAAGGACCTGATATAAAAAGACTAGGAGGATTTGGATCAACAGATATAGCCAGCACCAGCAACCAAGTAATAGAAAACTATATACTAGCTACTATTGAAAATCCAAAAACTATTCAAAAAGAAACAGCCATATTCTGCCAAGTAAAGAATAGTCTGAATAATTTACAAACACTTTGTAGAATAAAAATAAATAAGAAAATAGTATATTTAAAAGCTATAATTGATACAGGATGTACTAGTTCTATAATTAATCCAAGATTTTTTGATAAAAATGACTTTGAAGAAATAGATAAACCAACAATAGCAACATCAGTTGATGGAATAGAAACTAAATACAAATTCAAATTAAAACCAGCTTCTATAAGTTTTAAAGATGTATGTGATAAATATTCAATAGATTATCCACTTAATAATGTATACTTAAGGAAATGTCCTTGGGATATGTTGTTAGGATTAGGATTTATATTAGCACAATCAGGAGGATTATATGTTAATAAACATAGCATTATAATATTCAAAAATTTAACACAAACACCAACCTATCCACCTTACCCAAGAATCAAGCAAAATGATAAAAAGATATTTGAAGAATGCCCTTGTAATATACCTAGACAATGTAAAATAAACAAAGAAGTAATAAGTAATATTGAATTAACTACAGAAGAAAATATTACAGAAAACATGATGGAAGATTTTCTAGAACCAATTTTAGAACAAGAAATGATAGATTTTGAAGACGGGATAAATCCCTCATTAATCTTAGCCATTTTAGAAAATTCTAATAGTATTAAAAGGGCTATAGAAAGGCTGGAACAGATAGACTGCCGGTTCAGGTCAGGGTAGCACAGAAGGATATGTGCTAGACAGAGGGCACAGAAAACGCACACCAGGAAGGGGGTTAAAGGAGAAGAAGGATATGAGGATATTTTGTAAGATCTTTGACAGAACAAATAAAATGGAAAAAGATCTCGGATATTTTTTTTTTTAACATAATCTAAGCTTGTATAAGACGCCATGCTCATACAATTCACATCCTCACACTGGGGTTCAACCGGTGATATATTAAAAGAAAAGAAAGAAACTTACAGGAATGATGAACTTCTTTTATTAAACTGGAGATATCGTACAGAAACTATTACAAAACAAGATTTCTAAAAATTTTCTTCTGGAGAGGCTCCCCTCCAAATGAAGAGACTTCCTCCTTTTATAAGAAGAATTTACAAAGTATTCTAGTTTCATAATTGGTTTATCTTTTTCCCAATGTCTTAAAGGATTTTTATCTTGGATTATTTCTATCTGTTCCAGCCTTTCTATAGCCCTTTTAATACTATTAGAATTTTCTAAAATGGCTAAGATTAATGAGGGATTTATCCCGTCTTCAAAATCTATCATTTCTTGTTCTAAAATTGGTTCTAGAAAATCTTCCATCATGTTTTCTGTAATATTTTCTTCTGTAGTTACTCCTGAATTTATTTTTAAATTTGGGTTTATAATTTCTAGTTTCATAATTGGTTTATCTTTTTCCCAATGTCTTAAAGGATTTTTATCTTGGATTATTTCTATCTGTTCCAGCCTTTCTATAGCCCTTTTAATACTATTAGAATTTTCTAAAATGGCTAAGATTAATGAGGGATTTATCCCGTCTTCAAAATCTATCATTTCTTGTTCTAAAATTGGTTCTAGAAAATCTTCCATCATGTTTTCTGTAATATTTTCTTCTGTAGTTAATTCAATATTACTTATTACTTCTTTGTTTATTTTACATTGTCCAGGTATATTACAAGGGCATTCTTCAAATATCTTTTTATCATTTTGCTTGATTCTTGGGTAAGGTGGATAGGTTGGTGTTTGTGTTAAATTTTTGAATATTATAATGCTATGTTTATTAACATATAATCCTCCTGATTGTGCTAATATAAATCCTAATCCTAACAACATATCCCAAGGACATTTCCTTAAGTATACATTATCCATCTTCTTGTACTTACTCTTTTTTCATTAAGAGTTTTATAAAATTTTACTATAGCTTCACAATCTGTTCTAAGTGTAAAATTTCTTAATATTATAAAAAAATCAAATGCTTGTAATCCTGCTATTACTGCTTCTATTTCACAGTCAATTGGACTTAGATTTTTCCTTTTATGTATGCCAGAGGCATATCTGCAAATTTGTTCCTCTATTTTACTGCTATATTCACTTGGTCTAGTTTTTAAAACTGCTCCCCATCCTTCTATTGATTCATCTGTTTCAATGATTTTATATTCTGAATCATATGGATATCTTAAAGGTGGAATATTTTTTATTTTTTCAATTAGGATTTTATCTTGTGAGTTAAATTTCTTTTCACCTTTAGGGTTTGTTTTAGAATATAAGGGTCCTATTATTTTTCCTAGATTTGGGATAAAGTCCCTTGCTTGGTTTACTAAGCCTATAAAGCTTTTTATAATTTTTAGAGAACTAATTCTAGGTAAAGGATATAAAATCAAATTAGAACATATAAAAGGAAATGATAATTATATTGCAGATTATTTATCTCGTGAATGTTTACCTAAGTCACTAACATAAGTTTGACAATTTTTCAGAAGTCAAAAAGATCTGAATCAAGAAGGAGTTTCTCTCCTGATTCTGATCAAGCAAGGGGGGGTTTGGCCGGAGACTGCCGGTTCAAGTCAGGGTAGCACAGAAGGATATGTGCTAGACAGAGGGCACAGAAAACGCACACCAGGAAGGGGGTTAAAGGAGAAGAAGGATATGAGGATATTTTGTAAGATCTTTGACAGAACAAATAAAATGGAAAAAGATCTCGGATATTTTTTTTTTTTAACATAATCTAAGCTTGTATAAGACGCCATACTCATACAATTCACATCCTCACACTGGGGTTCAACCGGTGATACACGCACAGTTTTTAGGCCCAGTTCTTTTGGAATGCTAACTCAGACTGTCATTTTTAATTAAGGGAATACTTAGCCAGGAACTACAAGTCTTCAAGTTCATGTGGGTCGTCATGCCAACATGATTCATACCCTCACACAGGGGTTATGCTCTCAGGGACTAAACGGCCACCTTGCCTCAACGTCCAGAGCAATAAGACCTATTCTTTTGGAATATTACTGGAAGGACAAGCAGTATGAATCTAAGGCTACATAGTCTGATTGTTAGATGTACCGATCTAGATCTAGAGCTTTAGACTACTCTCTGGTTATATGCCAGTCCTCTACTCCTGACATAATACAGAGTTCAAGTGTCGTAATCGCTCCCTAAGAAAGATCTTCGATCTTAACCTTCTCTCAGTCATTACGGAATATTTAAAAAGAATTTACAAAACAAAAGGAAAAAGTTCTGTCTGAACCTTACATCATATCCATTAATCCTTCTTGAGAAACTACTCACACATATTTAAACTAAGCCATAAACAATTTTGAAAGAAAGAAACAAAAATTAAAGGAGAGCTTAACTGGATCTAGCTGCCAGAATCGAGAGGCTCGACTGTAGGCTTCAGTCTGAAGCTAGAAGAAGAAGCTCTTAATATATTAAAAGAAAAGAAAGAAACTTACAGGAATGATGAACTTCTTTTATTAAACTGGAGATATCGTACAGGAACTATTACAAAACAAGATTTCTAAAAATTTTCTTCTGGAGAGGCTCTCCTCCAAATGAAGAGACTTCCTCCTTTTATAAGAAGAATTTACAAAGTATATTACAAAATTTTTGAAATCCGGGGGTCCGGATAAGCCTTCTGAGATTTTTCTAGAATTGGTCTTCTTTTTCAATCTTGGGGGCCCACCTTTTTTGGACATATCCACAAGTGTCGGCCAAACACTTTGTTTTTCCAAAAAAGGGTCTTCTACTATTCTGGTGAAGAGATTCTTCTTGTAATTTAATCCTGATCTTCTTTAATAAAGCAGGAGTTCATCTGTCTTTTGCTAGGTCTTCTGTAGATGCACTAGAAGACTCTGGATAAAAATTTTTTGCAAATATATTTTCAATTTTTGATTTTATATTTTCTGAGCTTGTTTTTGCCATAAGAATCTTCTCATATTCTTCTTTCTTCTTGATTGATTCTTCCATCTTCTGAATCCTGTCAAGGAGACTTTCCTATGCTGGTGGTGTTGGGATGTTTGTTGTATCAGATCTTGCTTGCTGAAGTAGTCTTAGGGCTTCCTTTAATTCATCCACTTCTTGTATTTTTGCTGCTAATTGATGATGATATTTTTGTTCAGATTCTTTGATAGTCTGGAGTTCTATTTTAAGCTGGGACTCATTCTTTTGTATCTCTGCAATTCTTGAACTTGTTGTATCGCATTGGTCGCATTTGATCAATGCTTCTTTAAAGCTTGTTGAATCCCTGACCTTAGATACTGGAAATCTAAGGGCTGGTGTTATAAAGAAGTTAGGTCCTAGATTACGTCTAGCATAATCTAGTGCTTCTTCTAATTTATGAAATCCCTTAAACCAAGGGTGCTTGGGATAATTTTTCAATTGTTGTAAGACTTCTGTCCATCTATCATATACTCCAGGATTATGTCCTTCAATAAGAACATAATATGGATAATTTTCTTTTCTTGCTTCTTTTATCTTGGCAAATTGATAACTACAGCAATTTATGCTGGTCATAAAATGCTCTCTTCTTTGCTTGTTATATGGATCTTTCAGGATCTTATTATATGATACCCACAGATTATCAAGGATAATCTGTTCTTCGGTACCAACTGTATACATGCTTCTGAACCCAAAAGGTTCGTCTATTGGTTTTAAATAACTTCTTCCATACTGAATCCCATTATCTGGGGCTGCTTTCATACTGCCTTTTATTCCGATATTGCCAAGGGCTTGTCGTAGCATTTCTGCTGTCTTTCTTGCTGTATCAGGAGAAGGGCTCCTTTCTGGAGTCATAGGCTTCTTGCCTTTATCCATCTTCTTTTTATATCTCTTGTATACTGTTTCTAAACTGGGGAATTGATCAGAATCAGGAGAGAAACTCCTTCTTGATTCAGATCTTTTTGACTTCTGAAAAATTGTCAAACTTATGTTAGTGACTTAGGTAAACATTCACGAGATAAATAATCTGCAATATAATTATCATTTCCTTTTATATGTTCTAATTTGATTTTATATCCTTTACCTAGAATTAGTTCTCTAAAAATTAACCATCTTCTTGTACTTACTCTTTTTTCATTAAGAGTTTTATAAAATTTTACTATAGCTTCACAATCTGTTCTAAGTGTAAAATTTCTTAATATTATAAAAAAATCAAATGCTTGTAATCCTGCTATTACTGCTTCTATTTCACAGTCAATTGGACTTAGATTTTTCCTTTTATTATATGCCAGAGGCATATCTGCAAATTTGTTCCTCTATTTTACTGCTATATTCACTTGGTCTAGTTTTTAAAACTGCTCCCCATCCTTCTATTGATCCATCTGTTTCAATGATTTTATATTCTGAATCATATGGATATCTTAAAGGTGGAATATTTTTTATAATTTATTTTATTTTTTCAATTAGGATTTTATCTTGTGAGTTAAATTTCTTTTCACCTTTAGGGTTTGTTTTAGAATATAAGGGTCCTATTATTTTTCCTAGATTTGGGATAAAGTCCCTTGCTTGGTTTACTAAGCCTATAAAGCTTTTTATATCTTTTGTAGTTTTTAATTCTGAAGGAAATTCTAGAATTTTTGTAGCTATATGAGGTTGTAATTTTATTTGTCCTAGTCCTATTTCTAGTCCTAGAAATTTAATTTGGTCTTTACCTATTTCCATCTTTTTCTTGGAAACTACTAGGCCATGTTTGTAAAATTCTGAGAATATTTTATGGAGATGTGCTATATGTTCTATTTCAGTTTTTGAAAATATTAATATATCATCTATATAAACTATACAAAATTCTCTATAAGGTAAGAAAATATCATCCATCCTTCTTTGAAAAACTGCAGGTGCATTTTTTAATCCAAAGGGCATTACATTCCATTCGTAATGGCCTTCAGTTGTTGTAAAAGCTGTCCATGGTTTAGATTCTTCTTCTATAGCTATCTGGTGGAATCCTGATTTTAAGTCAAATTTTGAGAATATTTTAGCTTTTTGTATAAACTGAATAAGAAAATTCTTTTGTGATAAATTATATGCATCATCTATTGTGTTATCATTTAGTCTTTTATAATTTATCACCATTCTACTTTTTCCTCTTCTTTTCTCACTTTCTTTTATTACTATCATAGCTGCAGATCTATGAGGACTATTTGATTTTCTTATTAAATTTAATTCTAATAATTCTGTAATATGGAGTTTAAATTGTTCTGAGTCTATAGGGTGATATTTTGGTACTCCTGAATTTATTTTTAAATTTGGGTTTATAATTTCTAGTTTCATAATTGGTTTTTTTTTTTGCCAATGTCTTAAAGGATTTTTATCTTGGATTATTTCATCGGTTTCTTGTGGTTCTTTAAATTGTAAACAGTCATTTAAAACTTTGCTCTTCCATATATCAAGCACTGAGTCTAATTTCTGGGGATCATGATATCCTATATTTAATATTTTTCCTGATTCTTTTTTATCTGCAAATATTACTGGTTCTTCTATTGGTAATTTCTCAATATATATATATATATATATCTTCCCAAAGTCAAGTTTTATTTGATATTCCACCAAATAAGTCAAATTCGGTGGTCATCATTTTAATATATATCTCAATAATCTTATTGTGCATTTCCAGTAACTTTCACATATAATTGACTTATACAAGGCTTCAAACAGCTAATCAACATACTTTGGCTTAGGCTGCGTGCTTACATAATCAATTTCTTCAATTCTAATTTGTATTATAAGGCTATAAGCCCAATTGAATAGGTACGGAGTACTATATGTTTTTAGAAAAGATATCAAAAAATACCTATAAGTCTTTATATCGGGCTACTCACATATGATGCATGATTATTAATTCTATATATTTTTCTTGTGGAACTCCAACACATGTAGTATTCCACCTGGCAACGGACCAAGATGAGCAGATGAAGAAAAAGGAGAAGAAGGCTGAGACGAGGAATAGTGATAGCAACGAGGGACAAACAATTACCCTGGCTGATCCACGACTGTTTGGTAGCAAAATATATCTTGCCGCAATGAGAATAGGTCTCATTGGACTTGGAGATCAAACTATCTTTTCGCCTGCTGATCTTGTGAAGGGCACAACTACAATTTCAATGGTATGGTCCCCTTTCAATCTCCATGTCCATCCTCGATATGCACCCTTCAAATACACGCTTAACCAATCCTTCAACTGCCCCTGCAACTTCCATCCTGACCTTACATGAGAGAGATGAAAGCTTAGGTTGTGTTTGGTAATGTTCTATTGGAACGTTTCTAGAGTTTTTTCGTTTTATTGGAACAAAAAAATAAATAAATAAAACGTTTGGTGCATCATAGACGAGTTTCCATTTTTTTGGAACAAAAAGTGAAAAAAGAACAGTAGAAACTGTAATTGACGGAACGACAAATAGTTGTTCTGTCTTCCCAGTTTCGTTCCAAATTAAAAAAAAAAAAAAAAAAGAACTATTTTGTTCCCAATAAACTTGTCTTCCACCCTAGCTCTTCATTTTTAACAATTTTGTGCACAGAGAGAAAAAAAGACATGTGTTTTGAAATCATTCCAGAAACAGATTCATCAAACATCCTTTTTTTGTTTAAAAATAACGTTTTGACACAGAAATTAAAATTTTCGTTTTTGATATGAAACATATTTTTGGAACAATAACATTATCAAACGCATCTGTTTTCATTTAGTAGCATGTGACTAGTAAGAACGTTCCAACTCTCTCTCTCTCTCTTTCATTAGGGCCCGTTTGTTTAGCAGGGAACTTGATGGGGTGGGATCTATGGGGCGGGATAGTAGTACAAATTATCCCACCCCATGTGATCTGTAACCGTTTGGTTATAAGGGGTGGTATTGTGGGAAAACCCAAAAAATTGCGCTTTTGCTTGTCAGCCTATGTGGATGACTAATTCTGCTGCCCCAGCCTCTTCCAAAGTCCCACCAAATTGGTGGGACTTTGCTGGGAAAGCCGTTGAAGATTGCGAGAGCTATGCACTCAAAGCAATCGCAAACGCAACAGCAACCGCAACCGCAACCGCAACCGCAACCCCAACCCCATCGAACCGCTCTCTCTGTAACCCTTGTGTTGCTGTCGAAAATCCATATGAGCTGAACACAAATACAGAAGGCAGAGGCCCGGATGTTTATCCGGGGTTAGTCCTCCGACGCCCAAGTTAGAGATCGGCCGCATAGCTTTTCACAAGGTCAATGGTGAGGGTTTTTCTGCATACCTCTTTTCCTCTGCTCGGGGCCTCTCTTATAGTCCTTAAGGTTTAGGGTTTCTCTTTTCCTTGGAGGAGTCCTCCTCGGGTCCGCCTCCTTTCCTCTTCGAGTCCTACTCTGATACGTCTTATCCCCTTCGTGGGGAATATTCTCTCCACGTGGTTGACGCGGTCAGACTCCTTGCAGACTCTAACAGATGAGCGACACGTGTCCTCTCCTTAGATACCACGTGTTCTTACCCTACTGGGCAATCAATTTCGCCGTATCAGTAGCCCCCTTACTCTCACCAGGAGGCTCTTCCTGTGGGAGTAACCAAGTTTTTCTTCATTTTTTTTTCATGCGTCCCTTCGCCCTTATTCCTTCTGCTTCGACCTTAGTTTTGCTTGAGATTGAGACCTTCGGTCAGGTCAGCTCGACCTTGGCCTGAGCACCCAACCAAGGTAGGGACCTTCGGTCAGGTCAGCTCGGCCTCGGCCTGAGCTCCCAACCGAGGTAGGGACCATCGGTCAGGTCCACTCGGCCTTAGCCTGTGTCCCAACCTAGGTGAGGACCTTTGGTCAGGTCAGCTCTGCCTTGGCCTGAGTTCCCAACCGAGGTAGGGACCTTCGGTCAAATCCGTTCGGCCTCGGCCTGAACTCCCAACCGAGGTGAGGACCTTCGGTCAAGTCTGCTAGGCCTTGGCCTGAGCTCCCAACCGAGGTGAGGACCTTCGGTCAGGTCCGCTCGGCCTTGGCCTGAGCTCCCAACAGAGGTGAGGACCTTCGGTCAGGTCCGCTCGGCCTTAGCTTGAGCTCCCAACCGAGGTGAGGACCTTCGGTCAGGTCAGCTCGGCCTCGGCCTTAGCTCGAGTTCCCAACCGAGGTTAAGACCTTCGGTCAGGTCAGCTCGGCCTCAACTTGAGCTCCCAACTAAGGTGAGGACCTTCAATCAGGTCCGCTCGGCCTTGGCCTGAGCTCCCAACCAAGGTGAGGACCTTCAATCAGGTCCGCTAGGCCTTAGCTCGAGTTCTCAACCGAGGTTAAGACCTTCGGTTAGGTCAGCTCGGCCTCAGCCTGAACTCCCAACCGAGGTGAAGACCTTCGGTCAGGTTCGCTTGGCCTTGGCCTGAGCTCCCAACCGAGGTTGTGACCTTCGGTCAGGTTCGCTCGGCCTTGGCCTGAGCCCCCAACCGAGGTGAGGACTTTCGGTCAGATCCGCTAGGCTTTGGCCTGAGCCCCCAACCGAGGTGAGGACCTTTGGTCAGGTCCGCTCAGCTTTGGCCTGAGCCCCCAACCGAGGTGAGGACCTTCGATCAGGTCTGCTCGGCTTTGGCTTGAGCCCCCAACTGAGGTAGGGACCTTCGGTCAGGTTTGCTCGGCTTTGGCCTGAGCCCCCAATCGAGGTGAGGACTTTTGATCAGGTCCTCTCGACCTTGGCCTGAGCTCCCAATCGAGGTGAGGACCTTCGATCAGGTCCGCTCAGCCTTGGCCTAAGCTCCCAACCGAGGTTGTGACCTTCGGTCAGGTCCGCTCGGCCTTGGCCTGAGCCCCCAACCGAGGTGAGGACCTTCGGTCAGGTCCGCTCAGCCTTGGCCTAAGCTCCCAACCGAGGTTGTGACCTTCGATCAGGTCCGCTCGGCCTTGGCCTGAGCCCCCAACTGAGGTGAAGACCTTCGGTCAGGTCCGCTAGGCCTTGTTCTGAGCCCCTAACCGAGGTAGGGACCTTCGGTCAGGTCCGCTCAGTTTTGGCTTGAGCCCCTAACCGAGGTGAGGACCTTCGGTCAGGTCCGCTCGGCCTTGGCCTGAGCTCCCAACCGAGGTGAGGACCTTCGGTCAGGTCTGCTCAACTTTGTCCTAATCCCCCAACCGAGGTGAGGACCTTCGTTCAGGTCCGCTCGGCCTTGGCCTAAGCTTCCAACCGAGGTTGTGACCTTCGATCAGGTCAGCTCAGCCTCAGCCAGAGCTCCCAACCGAGGTAGGGACCTTTGGTCAGGTCTACTTTGGTGTAGATCTCGAGGGGTGGTAATTGGTGATATGATGGCGCCATTAATACTCGGGCAGTGGTACCGTTTTTCTTCTATTTATAAAGTGTGGGGGTCCATTTGTGGGCCACTTGTTTTTCCCTCGGAGAGCCTTCCTTCGGTCTAGGTGTTCCTTTTCCTTTAGCGCTTCGTCTTCACCAAAAGTAAGTACGATGTCTTCTTCATCCGGGTACAGTCCCTCGCCCTCCGAGAGGACAATGTCTCACCATAGGTATCGGAGTCCAGGGGGTCCGAGGGATGTCCTCGGACTCTTCCCCCGATTCATCCTCTGCTCGAGACTCATCGTCTATGGCCTCGCCATCTAGGTCCGAGGGTGGCTCAAACACGGAGGGATTCAGGGAGAGGGTGCTTGAATCCCGAGCCCAGATATAGGACCCCCTTGAGGTGGAGGCCCTGCACATCGTTTCCACCATGGATGAGCTGGAGCTGGGGGAGCTAAGGGCCTCCTTCAGTATCTCGGATGCTTTCGAGCTTCGGCTACTAAAATCGATAGACCGAGCCAGCTATCGGAACTCCGAAGAGCTGTGCCTATATAAGGAGGCGTTTAAGGCCGGCCTTCGGCTTCCCTTCCATCCTTTCTTTGCCCGGGTGTTTCGGCATTATGGGATTTGTCTGACCCAGCTGACGCCGAACGGATGGCGGCAGATGCTTAGCTTCGTCGTCCTTTTCTCTAGGCGCCAGAGGCCTCTCTCTCTCCCTCTCTTCGTCAACTGCTTCCTTTTTCAGGCCTGTAAGGGGCTTTCGGGCTGGTACTACTTCAGCCCATGGAAAGACCTTCGGCTGCTGAACGGTTACCCAATGTCGATCCACGGGTGGAAGGAGAAATTCTTCTTCGGGAGGTCGTCTGAGGGGGTGCCCTTCGACACCGTCTAGGATATCCCCGATCTGAGGATGGTGAACTCTGCCCCTGCCCTTCTTGAGACAGACGCAGAGTCGATGGCGATGGCAAAGCGTCAAGACACCTGCCCTCCAGTTGAGTCCGACAGCCTTAAGTCCGACGCCATTTTGTTCAGATTCGGGCTTAGCCCAGGTGAGTCTTAGGCCAGCCCAAGTTTATTTACCTCAGGTACTTGTGTTTCATACTAACTCCCTTCATCTTCATGCAGTGCAAATCTCCAGGGCCAAGGCTAGGACTGCAACTGCGGAGAGGCAAGTCCAGATAAGGGAGGCTAGGGCGAAGGATGTGCAGCAGCAGCAGAGGCTGAAGAGGAAAGGGAAGAAGAAGGTTCCTCCCTCCTCTAAAGCTCCCACACCGAAGAAAAGGTTCAGGGCCGAAGGACCCAGTACCGAAGCGGTCCAGGCCCTCGTGCCCTTGGCCATAGCTTGTCTACCCGAGACTCTTCCCCCGTGGCAGACTTCAGAAGCCCAAGGGCTGGGAATGTTAGGGCCAAGGTTGGCTTCATCCCTCGGTGGTCGGTTAAAGAAGACGACACCCTGTCCATCGACCGTGTCTCTCGTGAGCTGGTACTAAAGGGCAGCCTCCCTCAAGATGCCGCCGAAGCACAACGACAAGGGACGGCAGCCATGATAACTAGCGCCTGCATCTTCATGGCAGGGGTAAGCTTCAGTCTTCCAAACCTTGATTTATGATCATTGCAACGTACTGACCATCGGTGTCTTATGCAGGCCCAAAACCAAGTGGGTCAACTAGCAATCAGGGTCGAAGCCATGGCCTAAGACCTCGAGGCTTCCGAATGCAAAAAGTCAGTCCTGGAGAATGTTAGTTCTCCTCGAGAAGGTGGAGCACGTGGAAGCGGACCTTCTTCGCAATCGCCAGGAATGCGATCAGAAGCTTGCAGAGCTAAAGGCGTAGATAACGGCAAGGGTTCAGGAGGTCGAGACCCGAGGGGCCGAGAAGTATAGGGCCTCTGAGGGCTTTCAGGAGGAGGTCAAATGCGCCATCGCCCCTGGGTTCACAATGGGTGCTACTGAGGTCCGATACTAAGTCCTCGAGCACTACCCAGAGGTCTCTTTCGAGGACAGCGGCTCATCTTCGAAGAAGAGTGTGTTGAGGTAGCCCCAACAGCCATCAAGGTTGCTGACACCGACGGTAAAGGCTGTAGCGAGGAAGGTGAGGTTCAGCTGCAACGTGAGGTGCCTCTGACTCCTGGTCACGATGGCTCTGATGGGGAGACCCTCCACCATGCCGACGATGAGGCCGTGAACCAGACAGACGCCCCCTGAAGCCACCCTACTCCCTACCTCAGACTTCGGGCTCTCTTTTTTTGTTATGTGAGCCTTCGGGCCTTTTTAATGGATGAATATTTCCCTTTCTTCGAAACTTTTGCCTTTTGCTTTTTTGCATTTTCTTTCTGATAAGGGATCTTTAGCCCGTAGGTAGGTGCAAGAAGGACGAACCCCTCGGCGGCCCTAGGATTAATACGCCTCTACTCTAGTACGAGGCCTGGTTCTGCTCCATCGGCTTATCCAAGAGATTTCCCACGTCCGAGGGCCATGGATGTAATACCCCGCTTCTTAAACCCGGTCTGATTTCACGGTTGAACCGGTTTAACCATGCAGGAACCGAGCCAGAGGAAATTAGAGCGGGTTCCTTCTGGGCTATGATGGCACGGGTGACCTTAAACACCGGCTGGCCCGACAAGTCCGAGCCAGTGCCAGAAGAGACGGGAGTGCCCAAGCCGTGTACATGCACCTACCATAAGGCTATGTACGGATAAAGTAGGTATTGTAGCCGTATTTTAAGGTATATACGTATGCTACATCGTATGCCGGGGGTGGGGTTCGTACCGTGGCCCAAACCCGGTCAAAATCCCAAGTTTGGCCCTCAGGTGGGTAGGACAGGTGGGTACACCCACCCACCTGAGTGACCCATCCATGTGCACTATTCACTTAATTAGGAATTGTATATAAAGCTTTATGATTTTCTCTTCTTTCCATTTATTACCCCCGTACGTTGGTGAGAAGAGTAAAGAGGAGAGAGAAAAGAAAGGGAAGAAGAAAGGAAGAGAAGGAAGAGGAAGAAAAGAGGGATTTTAGCGGCACCGAAGCTCGATCTTCCCATTCCGGTGCCGGGAGAGTGATCTTCAACTCTAGATCTACAGTTAGAGGTAAGCAAAGTTTGGTTTTGTGAACATTCACCATACCCGAGCTTTAAAACCCTTGATTCGAGTATGGTTTCTTGAGATCTTGTAAATCTCCTTTGAAATGATGAATCTAAGGTTTAATAGATGATTTATGTGTTGATCTTGAAGGATTTGAAGAGACATAGACAAGGTGGAAGAAGTATTGTGAGTTTGAAGTGATTTGGAGGGTTTGAAGTCATTCTTGAGCAAAGAAGGTAAGATGGTTTTCCCTCACGTGAATCTAACCTAGATCTAGGTTAGAACCATCCTATAGGACCTTGAAGGTGTGAAGAATGGGTGGGAAAAAGCCCTATTTGAATCCCAAAAGAATGGAGAAAGTTGGGAAGAAACAGGGTGTTTCCCGCCAAGACCGGTGGGTACAACCGGTGGGCCCCTACCCGCCTGTGAGTTTACCTGAGAGTGCAGGGGCCTTCGGGCCCAACCGACGGGCCCTACCGGTGGCCCCAACCGGCGGGCCCCTACCCATCGGTCCTAGCAGGGGCCCTTGGCCCAACCGGCGGGTACAACCGGTGGGCCATACCGACGGGCCCCTACCCGCCGGTCCCAACCGGTGGGTATACTGGTGGGCCAAACTACCCACCTGTCTGACCCACCCGTGTGGCCCCGAAGGTGATCCTTATGTCCGATCAAACCCTAATCGAACGTGTGACCTTCTTTTGACGTTCTAAACATGATTTTATCATCGGATTTCATTAATTTTGATTCTAAAATGGTGAAGTACTAACCCCGCTCAATTATGTTAGGTTCACCAAGTCCTACCCGATTCGCTCCGGATCTCACCTGTACCGAACGGGAATTCTTGTACGCTACAAGTAAGTGGGGAGAGGACGTTTGGCCTTGTTTCAAGGCATTGTTTGGCATTCATTTAAATATATCTAGTCTAGTCATGCCATCATGAATATGCTATGTAGTCTAGTCATCCGACACATTGATGTGCATATGTGCTATGTTTACTTTCCAAATGCCAATTGAATGAGATGTATATGTTGAATGTAGACATCATTGTGCATGTTGCATTGATAGACTAGATGTCGTAGTCGGCTTGGAGACGAGTGCATTGGTGGCCCGTGGAATGGGACACGGAGGCACTATGCAATCGTACTATTGTCATATAGGAGCATGCGGTATTAGGATTTTTTACCATCCCGTGCTACGACCCTTCCCAACAGGGGTTAAGGTGTTGGG
>NC_056562.1:18385756-18389795 GCF_013358625.1 Macadamia integrifolia
TCACAAACCGGGCTCTGCCCAAATCCATTATCTGAGGGGCTTTAAATAGCCGAGGGATACAAAGGATAAGGGAGGAGAAGGACATGCATGTGGGACCCAAGCCATGTGTCCTTCACATGGACTTCACATGCTTGTGGGACCGTATGTCGGGAGTGTCGGCATACATACTTAGTACTCACTACATACTCACATACTCAATACATACTCAATACTCACTACATACTCAATACTCACTACATACTCAATCAGTATCAGGATCCGAAGAACTGCTGTAGGGATAGAAAGCAGCTTTATCGATGAGCCAATCGTCATAGGCATCCATGAGAGGGATGAGACGGGGACAAGGAAGTCGTCCGTTCTGATGGAGTTCCCAGGCAGAATCAACAGGCTGGAGAAGAGGGGCTGGAACTTGATGAGGCTGGGTATCATTGACTTGACACATGGTATGACTTACACCGTGAGACAAGAATGGTATCAGAGCCTTCCCCCTCCCCTAGCTCCGGCTAAAGTCCCTCTCCGGCAGTCGACCGTCTCGGTTTGAACCTCTGTTAGTTAAAGGGATGTTCTAGGCCACGCCCTATTACAGGTTACTTCGTGGTTTCGGTTCTCTGGTGACAGAGAAAGAACCTTTGAGCGATGGGTCTTCAGGCCAAGGAGTGGCCGTCTTTTACCCTGTAACGGCTCAGGTTGATCTGTCTCTAAGAACTTGAACCTCGGGGGTCCTGATCGGCCTCGACTAGGCATCTTTTTATCTAGCTGAGTTTCACCGACGGGAAGTGCTGCTCGGTTTGGATTTTTGCCTCCTCGACGATATGTCTCTTTCCCAACGATCTACTTCCTCTCGTAGTTCTGCCTCTTCTTCTCCCTCGTCTTCTCGTTCCTCTTCCTTTTCTTCTATTGACTCTTTATATGAATTTGATTATCTGCCTGATGATCAAATTATTCCGTCAACCCCTTCTCCCTTATTAAACCCATATACTGTCTTCCCAAAGAAGACATCCTCTTCTGTTCACTGGAAAACTCTTTTAGCCCCTAGGAAAAAAACCCCTCCGGTAAAGGAACTTGTTCAGGCTTCCCGATGTGAATTATATCACATCCCTGCCACAGATAAGGAACAATTGTTTACTTTGGAGATCCCAACCACTCTTATCCCTGAATGGCAAAACCAGGGTTATACCCATCTCCACTTTGGTGCAATTAAATTTGCCCTCACTTTCCATGGCAAGAAAGGTCTTCCCGTGTTTTCTCGAATTGCTCTTCTAGACAGTCGTTTTCTTCGGTATGAACATGCCGTGTTTACTACTGTCCAGACCACCTTGAACGCAGGCACAATTTTCCTTACCCTGTATCCCAATTTCAACATACCCTTAGCAGATCCTTTTCTCCCTACAGCCTTAAAATTTCAGATCCAAATCTCTGGTTCTCCCCTTGCCCCTACGGCCCTAGCAGGAACTATCCACTATCAAATGGCTTATCGATTACAGAACCATGCTTTTGACCTCTCGAAAGGCCATTCTGAGGATGCTCTCTTCCTCTCCGTGGACTCTGACCATGTTCCGAGCCTTACCTATGTACCAAGACAAATTCCACGAGACGACCTCCTTCGTCTCTTACCTTCTTCTTGGGTTACGGCTTATGAACAGCAGATGGCTACTCAGCAACCTGCTCCAGTAGAACCTCTCCAGTCTACAGACCCACAGTTCATCACTCACCCTTCCGGTGAGGTTGAAATCCGGTTCCCTCCTCCACAACCATTACCGTCTCCTTTTCCCACTCAATTTACGGGCATGATACAAGAAAAGATTCCAGTCAAATCTTTTGATGCTCAAGGCAACCCTGTTTACTATTTCTCTGATCCGGTCACTGGTCACAAGTACTTTGACCTTTGTGACTGTGATGATTGTCTCCAAGACTCTGATGATGATGATACCTATCGGCCTAAAAGAAAGTCTTCCCAGACTATTCTAAGGGAACGATATGAGTCAGGAGATAATACTGTTGGGCCCTTAAGCACTGAAGCCCGTTATCCCTTTATGGTCAAATACGGTAATCCTCCACAGGAACCTCCTTATGTTCCACCTCCTACTCCAGTTTGTAAACCTTCGTCACCGTGAGAGAAGAATGGTATCAGAGCCTTACCCCTCCTCCGTCTCCGGCTAAGGTCCGTCTCCGGCAGCCGACCCTTCTCGGTTCGAACCTCTGTTAGTTAAAGGGATGTTCTAGGCCACGCCCTATTGCAGGTTACTTCGTGGTTTCGGTTTTCTGGTGACAGAGAAAGAACCTTTGAGCGATGGGTCTTCAGGCCAAGGAGTGGCCGTCTTTTACCCTGTGACGGCTCAGGTTGATCTGTCTCTGAGAACGTGAACCCCGGGGGTCCTGATCGGCCTCGACTAGGCATATTTTTATCTAGCTGAGTTTCACCGACGGGAAGTGCTGCTCGGATTTGGATTTCTGCCTCTTTTACGGTATGTCTCCTTCCCGACGATCTATGTCCTCTCGAAGTTCTTCTTCTTCTTCTTCTTCGTCTTCCCGGTCTTCTTCTTTTTCTTCTATAGAATCTTTATATGAGTTTGATTATCTCCCCGATGATCAAATCATTCCTTCTACTCCTTCTCCTATGTTAAACCCATATACTGTCTTCCCTAAGAAGACATCCTCTTCTGCTACCTGGAAAACCCTTTTAGCCCCTAGGAAGAAAACCCCTCCGGTAAAGGAACTTGTTCAGGCTTCCCGATGTGAGTTACATCACATCCCTGCCACGACCAAGGAACAACTGTTTACCTTGGAAATCCCGACCTCTTTCATCCCTGATTGGCAAAACCAGGGTTATACCCATCTCCATTTTGGTGCAATCAAGTTTGCCCTTACTTTCCATGGCAGGAAAGGCCTTCCCGTGTTCTCCCGCATAGCTCTTTTAGACAGTCGCTTTCTCCGGTATGAACATGCCGTGGTTGCTACTGTTCAGACCACCCTGAACGCAGGAACAATCTTCCTTACCCTGTATCCTAACTTCAATATCGCCTTAGCAGATCCCTTACTTCCTTCAGCCTTGAAGTTCCAGATACAAATCTCTGGTTCTCCCCTTGCCCCTACTGCCTTAGCAGGTACAATCCACTATCAATTGGCTTATCGGTTACAAAACCATTCCTTTGATTTATCGAAAGGCCAAACTGAGGACGCTCTATTCCTCTCAGTGGATTCTGACCATGTTCCAAGCCTTACCTATGTACCAAGACAAATTCCACGAGACGACCTCCTTCGTCTCTTACCTTCTTCTTGGGTTACGGCTTATGAACAGCAGATGGCTACTCAGCAACCTGCTCCAGTAGAACCTCTCCAGTCTACAGACCCACAGTTCATCACTCACCCTTCCGGTGAGGTTGAAATCCGGTTCCCTCCTCCACAACCATTACCGTCTCCTTTTCCCACTCAATTTACGGGCATGATACAAGAAAAGATTCCAGTCAAATCTTTTGATGCTCAAGGCAACCCTGTTTACTATTTCTCTGATCCGGTCACTGGTCACAAGTACTTTGACCTTTGTGACTGTGATGATTGTCTCCAAGACTCTGATGATGATGATACCTATCGGCCTAAAA
Source organism: Macadamia integrifolia (assembly GCF_013358625.1). NCBI lineage: Eukaryota > Viridiplantae > Streptophyta > Magnoliopsida > Proteales > Proteaceae > Macadamia > Macadamia integrifolia. The sequence goes on from NC_056562.1 coordinate 18,389,356, forward strand.
GAAAGTCTTCCCAGACTATTCTAAGGGAACGATATGAGTCAGGAGATAATACTGTTGGGCCCTTAAGCACTGAAGCCCGTTATCCCTTTATGGTCAAATACGGTAATCCTCCACAGGAACCTCCTTATGTTCCACCTCCTACTCCAGTTTGTAAACCTTCGTCACAACCTAAGCCCCCATCTCCCATGGTTCCTCCTTGTTGCATGTATGCGCCAGGATCCTCTTCTTCTTCCCCAGTGAAGAATTTTCCTGGTCCTACTGATTATGGTCCTGATTCTCATGGTGTACGTCATGTCTGGAAGGTTAAACCTCCTATCCTACCCACTGGACAACCAAAAGAAATCTCTCCGGCTGAAGCAGCCCTCAATTGGCAAAATGAAAATGCCATTGTCCAAAACTAGTACCTTGAACGTATCCTTGCTTCTACCCAGCACACTCAT
>NC_056562.1:18393958-18402422 GCF_013358625.1 Macadamia integrifolia
ATTCAAGAACAGGCCCTGATTTATATTGATGATATTCTTCTGTTTTCATCTACACAGGATGAACATTTAAGCCTCCTTCAACAATTCCATCAGATTGTTCAAGACTATGGAATCGTGCTCTCCCCAAAGAAAATGCAAATTGGTGTCTCCACCATTGATTTTCTCGGAGTCACTATTACCAAAGGAACATATGAACTTCAACCACATATTGCTACTTCTCTACAGCAATTCCCTGATGGTCCTCTGACAAAACATCAGGTCCAGCAATTCCTTGGTATAGTCAACTATATGACTGAGTTTCTTCCTCAACAAATCAGACACACATCTGTCCTTCATCAACTATTGAGAAAGAATGCTCCTCCCTGGTCATCTGAACATTCTGCAGCTATTCATGCTTTGAAGCAGTTATCTACAGGACTTCCCTGTTTACAGATTCCTTCTGATGGTCGTAGGATTCTCCAAACAGATGCTAGTGATACACACTGGGGTGCAGTCCTCCTTGAAGAAAACCCTGATTCTACAAGAACAGTTTGTGGTTACATTACAAGAGTGGCTCATTCAAAACCTCTGAAGCCCATTATCACTCCACATTTAAGGAAATTCTTGCAGTCAGACGAGGCATTGAGAAATTCCAGTTTCATCTCATTGGACACAGGTTCCTCATCGAACTGGACATGTCAAGCTTTCCTCGAATGCTTGAATTCCGACAGAAACAACTTCCTAATGATCAACTGCTCCGATGGGCTCAATGGTTCTCAAAGTGGTCCTTTGATATCAAACACATCAAAGGAAAAGAAAATGTCTTGGCAGACTTCCTTTCCCGACCTACCTCTACCTTTTCGGTCATCCCACTCCTATACCCTTTAACCCCAGGAGCGTCATCTTCCTCCTCCTCAGCCATACCACAACCTTCACCCGGTCATAACCTCAGTTGTGATATCCCTCCTCACCTTCCTCCTGAAATCCGTCATACCTTAACTTACAAAGCCATCCTTACCTACAGCAAGCTCACAGCCATCCAGCTTCTTAGAATAGCCCTTCGACAAGAAGGTCTCTTTCTTGCTGGCTCCTCTTGCCATCCAGACTTCCCTTATCTCACAGTCTTCACCTTCAATTCCTCGTATGACTTACAGGAATTACCCCTCATATATAAATGCATGTTCTGGCATTTATGTACTGCCTACTCCATAGCCATCAGTTTTCCCCTTCAAGCTATCCAAATGATGTGCTTCCAATGGTGTAGTCCAATTCAACCCCATCGTCCTAACCTCCCAATTTTCCAGTTTCTACAGCTCTTTGCTCCTATGGAAACTTGGTTGAACCTTTTCACCTCTCTTCTCCCTCAAGATGATTCCCCTGACATACCTATGCACCATACCATTATCCTTTTCCATAGACCTCCAGCAGTCCTCTAAATCACTGACCCTCCACATACCCTACACCCCTGCCATGTCATTACTTACACAACAGACTATCATGTGTATGGAACAAAGCCCTATACTCTCTTCATCAATCGACGACAGCATCGATCAGAGTGGCGACAGTTTCTTCATACCATGTGCCAAATCAATGATACTCAGCCCCATCAAGTTCCAGCCCCTCTTCTCTAGACTGTTGATTCTGCTTGGGAACTCCATCAGAACGATCGTCTTCCTTGTCCTCGTCTCATACCTCTCATGGATGCCTATGACGATTGGCTCATCGATAAAGCTGCATTCTATCCGTACAGTAGTTCTTCGGATCCGGATACTGATTGAGTATGTAGTGAGTATTGAGTATGTTTATATTGAGTATTGAGTATGTAGTGAGTATTGATGTATTGAGTATGTATGTATTGAGTATGTATTGAGTATGTATGTATGTATTGAGTATGGATGTATGCCGACACTCGTGAAGTCCATGTGAAGGACACATGGCTTGGGTCCCACATGTCCCTTGTAGTCCCCGACACTCGTGAAGTCCATGTGAAGTCCATGTGAAGGACACATGGCTTGGGTCCCACATGTCCCTTGTAGTCCCTTGTATCCTTGGCTATTTAAAGCCCCTCACATAATGGATTTGGGCAGAGCCCGTTTGTGACTTACACCGTGAGAGAAGAATGGTACTACAAGGGACATGTGGGACCCAAGCCATGTGTCTTTCACATGGACTTCACGAGTGTCGGCATACATCCATACTCAATACATACATACATACTCAATACATACATACTCAATACATCAATACTCACTACATACTCAATACTCAATATAAACATACTCAATACTCACTACATACTCAATCAGTATCCGGATCCGAAGAACTACTGTACGGATAGAATGCAGCTTTATCGATGAGCCAATCGTCATAGGCATCCATGAGAGGTATGAGACGAGGACAAGGAAGACGACCGTTCTGATGGAGTTCCCAAGCAGAATCAACAGTCTGGAGAAGAGGGGCTGGAACTTGATGGGGCTGAGTATCATTGATTTGGCGCATGGTATGAAGAAACTGTCGCCACTCTGATCGATGCTGCCATCGATTGATGAAGAGAGTATAGGGCTTTGTTCCATACACATGATAGTCTGTTGTGTAAGTAATGACATGGCAGGGGTGTAGGGTATGTGGAGGGTCAGTGATTTGGAGGACTGCTGGAGGTCTATGGAAAAGGATAATGGTATGGTGCATAGGTATGTCAGGGGAATCATCTTGAGGGAGAAGAGAGGTGAAAAGGTTCAACCAAGTTTCCATAGGAGCAAAGAGCTGTAGAAACTGGAAAATTGGGAGGTTAGGACGATGGGGTTGAATTGGACTACACCATTGGAAGCACATCATTTGGATAGCTTGAAGGGGAAAACTGATGGCTATGGAGTAGGCAGTACATAAATGCCAGAACATGCATTTATATATGAGGGGTAATTCCTGTAAGTCATACGAGGAATTGAAGGTGAAGACTGTGAGATAAGGGAAGTCTGGATGGCAAGAGGAGCCAGCAAGAAAGAGACCTTCTTGTCGAAGGGCTATTCTAAGAAGCTGGATGGCTGTGAGCTTGCTGTAGGTAAGGATGGCTTTGTAAGTTAAGGTATGACGGATTTCAGGAGGAAGGTGAGGAGGGATATCACAACTGAGGTTATGACCGGGTGAAGGTTGTGGTGTGGCTGAGGAGGAAGAAGATGACGCTCCTGGGGTTAAAGGGTATAGGAGTGGGATGATCGAAAAGGTAGAGGTAGGTCGGGAAAGGAAGTCTGCCAAGACATTTTCTTTTCCTTTGATGTGTTTGATATCAAAGGACCACTTTGAGAACCATTGAGCCCATCGGAGCAGTTGATCATTAGGAAGCTGTTTCTGTCGGAATTCAAGCATTCAGGGAAAGCTTGACATGTCCAGTTCGATGAGGAACCTGTGTCCAATGAGATGAAACTGGAATTTCTCAATGCCTCGTCTGACTGCAAGAATTTCCTTAAATGTGGAGTGATAATGGGCTTCAGAGGTTTTGAATGAGCCACTCTTGTAACCACAAACTGTTCTTGTAGAATCAGGGTTTTCTTCAAGGAGGACTGCACCCCAGTGTGTATCACTAGCATCTGTTTGGAGAATCCTACGACCATCAGAAGGAATTTGTAACCAGGGAAGTCTTGTAGATAACTGCTTCAAAGCATGAATAGCTGCAGAATGTTCAGAAGACCAGAGAGGAGCATTCTTTCTCAAGAGTTGATGAAGAACAGATGTATGTCTGATTTGTTGAGGAAGAAACTCAATCATGTAATTGACTATACCAAGGAATTGTTGGACCTGATGTTTTGTTAGAGGACCATCGGGAAATTGCTGTAGAGAAGTAGCAATATGCGGTTGAAGTTCATAGGTTCCTTTGGTAATAGTGACTCCAAGAAAATCAATGGTTGAAACACCAATCTGCATTTTCTTTGGGGAGAGCATGATTCCATAGTATTGAACAAGCTGATGGAAGTGCTGAAGGAGACGTAAATGTTCATCCTGTGTAGATGAAAACAGAAGAATGTCATCAATATAAATCAGGGCATGCTCTTGAATGGGAGCAAAGATCTGCATCATGGCACGCTGAAATATTGATGGGGCCGTCTTCAAGCCGAATGGCATAACTGTCCACTGTAAGTGATAACCAGGGACACAAAAGGCTATTTTTGGTCTATCATCAGGAATGATACCAAGTTGCCAAAAACCTGCTTTGAGGTCGAACTTGGAGAAGACAGTTGCTGAAGATAACTGAAGTAACAGAGCCGGACGAGTTGGTAATGGGAATTTATCATCAGCCAGGAAAAAGTTTAAAGGCCGATAATTAATCACCATTCTCATTTTTCCACGGATCTGTTCTGTTCTTTTGTTTACATAGAATGCCTGACATGCCCAGGGAGACACAGTGGATTCAAGCAATCCTTGAGCTTGTAGTTGGCTAAGTTCTTGGACTGCAAGTATCAAATGTTTAGGGGGCATTCCAGGATGACTGGCTTTTGTTGGATTAACATCTTCATTCTTCTTAAAAGGTAAGGAGATGAAGAACTTTGAATTCTGCCAGAGGGGATGAGAGTACTTAGTTAGGAACTCTGTGTGAGAGTCTGCACAAGAGGTCTGCAGAAGTTTTCCTTTAAATTCATCAAACAATGAGATAATACTGTTGGGCCCTTAAGCACTGAAGCCCGTTATCCCTTTATGGTCAAATACGGTAATCCTCCACAGGAACCTCCTTATGTTCCACCTCCTACTCCAGTTTGTAAACCTTCGTCACAACCTAAGCCCCCATCTCCCATGGTTCCTCCTTGTTGCATGTATGCGCCAGGATCCTCTTCTTCTTCCCCAGTGAAGAATTTTCCTGGTCCTACTGATTATGGTCCTGATTCTTATGGTGTACGTCATGTCTGGAAGGTTAAACCTCCTATCCTACCCACTGGACAACCAAAAGAAATCTCTCCGGCTGAAGCAGCCCTCAATTGGCAAAATGAAAATGCCATTGTCCAAAACCAGTACCTTGAACGTATCCTTACTTCTACCCAGCACACTCATAGTACTGTTGGCTGGCATTCTCAGCTTTTACAATCTCTTAAAGCTGAGATGGATCAAGTTCATACTAAACTTGCTGGTATTGCTTCCTCGACTGCTGATACCGCTCAGGTCTTTGCCCTTATTGGACAAAAAGAGAAACACCTGCGGTTTCTTGAAGCTCAGTTGCATAGTTTACAACAGGCTCCACCTCAAGCAGCAACATCCAGTCGACAGTAGCCTCTTCCTTTGACAGTTCCCAGTCTGCCTCCTCAAGATCCATTTGCCATGTACACTATACCGGCTCCTCCAGTAGTTGCTTCCCAGAGATCCTTCCCACTTGAAGAATTAAAGGCACTACAGCGTCAGCAACGTAATCTGAACCCCAGGCAACAGCAACAAAAACAAAAATATCCAATATCAAACCCAACTTTGGATAAACCTTCTCCTCCACAGTTTCAACCATATCCTATGGCTGTTACTTATCCTGCACCCTCACCACCTATTTCTACCTATCCATCACCTTCACCTTCACCTTCTCCTCCCCGAACCAAGCCCAAATATCCTCCTATAGGTGCCATAACCCTTTCTGGTGATGATGTCCTCACAGATCTTCTCACCACCTTAGCTCTCCATGACCTAACACCTGTCCCTTCTTTCATGAACACAGGCCAAGATCCCCCTGCTCCTTATCTTGCTCCTCCTACTGTTGATGAGTTGGATGGTGATCAGGATGACCCTATGGTCCATAATCCTGAACTTGCACCACAGCCCCTCCAACATATGCTCCGTTTTCCAACCAAGACCCTAAACAGTTCTTTACCCTGGATGATGGCCCTGTATCTAAATGGGCATCCAAGTTTGCTGATTTCCATGCCTGGATTAATGCTGAACTTCTCCAAGAAGGTGCTACATCAGTCAGTGTTCTGACAAAATTTGTTGCCCGTCTACAAGGAAAACTCAGGGAATGGTATTTAGCCCTTGGTGGCTATAGACAATTACAACTTGTTCAACTTCCTGAAGGTCAATTCGTCACAGTCTTATATCAAGAATTCCTTGGTCCTGTCTCGAATGATATTACAAAAGCTCGTGAAGAGTTTTTACAGCTTAAGTGTTGTTCTCTAGCTCGTCCAGATCTTGACAAACACTATGTTCGAATGACAGACAGATTCCATAAGATTGGCAGCCTTGATAATGAGAACCTTAAGCAGATCTTCTTGAACTCACTTCCAGATCCTCTTGGTGCTGATACTCTGCAGTTTCTCCGAAACCAGAACATTGCTCTAGCTTCTTGCAGCATCGGCTCCTTATACAGTTTTGCTCTCACAGCCCTTGACAAACTCTGTAATGTCAAGAAAATCTGGAAGGAACTACAATCAAAATCTGACAAGGTGTCCTCCGCTTGTGACACTTCCTGGATGAAGATCAAGTGTAAAGGTTCCGATCACAACTGTGATTGTCCTACAAAGAAGCAGTTCCATCATAAGCAGTTCTTTCACTCTTCCAGAAAACACAAGAAACGGTTTCCTTTTAAGCCTTCTCGGTTTAAACGGTTTAAGCCTCAGTGGAAATTCCTTCGGAAAAAATAATTTCGTGGGAAATCCAAGAATACTTCTTGCTTCATTTGTGGAAAAGATGGACATTTTATAAAATCTTGTCCGAACCGCAGTAAGAAAGACAAAGTGCTCCATATGCTTGCCTCTCTCCATCATGATGATCTACCAGATGCTGACCTTGAATCTCTGTATTCCTTAGATGCAGAGCCTACTGACCTCTCCCTCTTTGCTATTGATTACCCAAACGAGGTTGATCCCCAACACCTCACAGACTCAGACCCAGAGTCTTCCTTCTCCGAGTCCGAGGAATCAGATCCCCTCTACCAGGTTATTCCTTTCCTTCCCCCTAGACAACTCCCAACACCTCTTCCTTGTCAGTCTATTACCTTACCCCATGCCGCAGTAACCCTTATCCCTGAACCATATGCTAAACCAGTTCATCTGATAGCATTTCTTGATACCGGTGCTGCAACACCCATTTTGTCCCCTAAAGTTCTTCCAAACCATTTCTGGAAACCTCAAGTCCCTCCTCTACCATTTTTAGCAGCTAATGGTGAAACCTTCTACATCACCCTAGTTACTAAAAAACCCATTAAAATTCAACTTCTTGCAACCCTTTCCTTCACCCATGTTATGTTAGGATCCCAGTGTCCTGGTAAAGATCTTATTATTGGTTTTGATGTCCTGAGTCATCTTCCCCTTAAATGGACTCCCCAAGGTCTTGTATATAAACAACAACTTCTCCCCTGGTCCCCTTTTTCTAACATATTTCTTGCAGGAACAGGTCCTACATTGTTTGATGAATTTAAAGGAAAACTTCTGCAGACCTCTTGTGCAGACTCTCACATAGAGTTCCTAACTAAGTGCTCTCATCCCCTCTGGCAGAATTCAAAGTTCTTCATCTCCTTACCTTTTAAGAAGAATGAAGATGTTAATCCAACAAAAGCCAGTCATCCTGGAATGCCCCCTGAACATTTGATACTTGTAGTCCAAGAACTTAGCCAACTACAAGCTCAAGGATTGCTTGAATCCACTGTGTCTCCCTGGGCATGTCAGGCGTTCTATGTAAACAAAAGAACAGAACAGATCCGTGGAAAAATGAGAATGGTGATTAATTATCGGCCTTTAAACTTTTTCTTGGCTGATGATAAATTCCCATTACCAAATCGTCCGGCTCTGTTACTTCAGTTATCTTCAGCAACTGTCTTCTCCAAGTTCGACCTCAAAGCAGGTTTTTGGCAACTTGGTATCATTCCTGATGATAGACCAAAAACAACCTTTTGTGTCCCTGGTTATCACTTACAGTGGACAGTTATGCCATTCGGCTTGAAGACGGCCCCATCAATATTTCAGCGTGCCATGATGCAGATCTTTGCTCCCATTCAAGAGCATGCCCTGATTTATATTGATGGCATTCTTCTGTTTTCATCTACACAGGATGAACATTTACGTCTCCTTCAGCACTTCCATCAGCTTGTTCAAGACTATGGAATCATGCTCTCCCCAAAGAAAATGCAGATTGGTGTTTCAACCATTGATTTTCTTGGAGTCACTATTACCAAAGGAACCTATGAACTTCAACCGCATATTGCTACTTCTCTACAGCAATTTCCTGATGGTCCTCTAACAAAACATCAGGTCCAACAATTCCTTGGTATAGTCAATTACATGACTGAGTTTCTTCCTCAACAAATCAGACATACATCTGTTCTTCATCAACTCTTGAGAAAGAATGCTCCTCTCTGGTCTTCTGAACATTCTGCAGCTATTCATGCTTTGAAGCAGTTATCTACAAGACTTCCCTGTTTACAAATTCCTTCTGATGGTCGTAGGATTCTCCAAACAGATGCTAGTGATACACACTGGGGTGCAGTCCTCCTTGAAGAAAACCCTGATTCTACAAGAACAGTTTGTGG
>NC_056562.1:18402621-18407482 GCF_013358625.1 Macadamia integrifolia
AGCAACCATAAATAAAGAGATCGATATGCAAAACAAGAAAAAAATTAGGGGGCAGAGGGAGAGAAAGAAATAGAGAGAGAGAGAGAGAGAGAGAGAGATCTCCCATCTCACCTTGTCGATGGTAGGTGATGAATCTTCTCGCAACCACAGACGTCTTCGGTTTCTCTATACGCTTCTCTCTTTAGCTTTTCCAAGATAGAAGAAAGTAATAGGTTTCTAAACATATCGATCAACGGTTTTGTTATGTTTGGAGCACGAATTCCGGTTTCACCCCTCTATACTTAAGTGAGAGCCTTGACTCTGTGCCTTTTGCTCATAATCGATTCTCAGTGTGAGAAGCTTGCTTTTCATGCTCCAAAAAAGGGACTCTAAACCATAAAAAGTGCCCTGTTCATTTTAAAAAAAAAAAAAATTTGAACCAGGCTTACCATATAGTTTTTACCCCATTTCTGTTCCAAAAAATTGAAAAACAATAGAATCCATTTTAGAATGTTACGTACAAAGCCTTAGATAACCTTTTCTGGTTCATCCATGAAATCCATAAAGAAAAATAAATAGATAATTATATAACATGTTCTCATTCATCCATAAAATCCATAAAGAAAAATAAATAGATAATTATATAACATGTTTTCATTCATCCATGAAATCCATTGTTTTGTCGGAATAACCTGCCCTCATTCATCTATACAATCCATATAAAGAAATGATAACATGTTCTCATTCATCCATAAAATCCATAAAGAAAAATAAATAGATAATTATATAACATGTTTTCATTCATCCATGAAATCCATTGTTTTGTCGGAATAACCTGCCCTCATTCATCTATACAATCCATATAAAGAAATGATAACATGTTCTCATTCATCCATAAAATCCATAAAGAAAAATAAATAGATAATTATATAACATGTTTTCATTCATCCATGAAATCCATTGTTTTGTCGGAATAACCTGCCCTCATTCATCTATGCAATCCATATAAAGAAATGATACCATACATCACATCTAGCTATCATGTTCCAACACATTCTTACAATGCAATACTAAAATAGATAACATTTGTAGTCATTCATTCATACTATCCATAAACTAGAGTAATACGATAGAGAATCAATATATCACCTGTTCCAATTCATCCATACAATCCAATGACCAAACTAGATAACCTATGTAGTCATTCATCAGTACCATCTATAAGCAAATAATACCACAGGTAATTAACATATCAACATGTTCATTATTCATCCATATCATCCATAACTTCCATAGTCAAATGAAACCTACTTGAATCATCAATCCATACCATTCATAAACTCCTATAAAAAGTAATTAAACAAAAAAAAATTCATTTTTTTCCCATCAGTGCATAGTCCAAAAAAAAAATCATTCATCTATGTCAACATTCATCATCTGTGTCCCTGCCTTCTCATATACAACTCCAACACCTTTGGCTTATTCACATCACTTGCTTTCAAGAATAGATTGCATAGGTTCCGGTGTTGCACAAAGAATTTTTTAGCATGTCATTTTTTGTTGAAGTCAATAGTTGGGATCATGTCAATTGCATCAGAAAGCCTATCTGCAAGGTCATCACCTAACTCAGTGGTGACTAGACGTCCATACATATGCTATTGCCTTCAACGAGCTTGATATCTTTTCAGCTGTCCCCTTCTTTCTCTTCTCTCTACCAAAAGCACTTGTTAATTTAGGCCGACCTCGAGCATGATTAGAACCTTTTGGATGAATTAATGGGACACTTTCTTTGGTCTGAAACTCTCCACTTGCAACAGATAATTTTTCTAATACATCAACTGGCATTGTAAAATCATACTGCCCATCAGTAGCTGCGTCATATGGATGTGATAAATCATGAACCCATGCAATCTCATTACCCAACCAGATACCAACTTCAATGTGTATGGGAAGCATCTATGTTCTTTCCAAAATCTTTGTTTCTTTTTCTACCAAATATGTTAGAAGACAATAGTATTGAATATCATTCAGAGAAATGATTATTTATTATGGTTATATGAAGGTCTAAAAAATAGATTAGTACCTCAAATTCCTTCCAAGCATGCTGAGGTGCATCGAAGCACATGTCTATTATGCTCCAACCCATATCAATATTTTTTTAGGTCACTCAAAGCTTTTAACCTTTGTTTTCAAAGTTGGTAATGATTGTGACATTGCTCTCATTTGTACATCATCCCAAATTTTTTCTTTATGCTTTGGCGATTGCTTGCTATTGATCTTTCCTTAATCCACTGTCATCACTATGATGGTGCCCCTGTCATCACTATGATGGTGCCCCAAAAGAGACTCAAGCATAAAGTGTGAGATTTTATTTGGCCATGAACAGATATCTCGTGTTTTAGATTGAGATTGGCTTTCCGAAGTCATTCTTTTCTATTTCATCACATAAGGAGTGTATAAAATAGAATATTAAAACACAGATTCAAAAAATCATCATACAATCAATTTCTCTTAATTGCCTTTGAGTAAAAAAAAAATACAATCAATTGCTCTTAATTGCTAGAGAATGTTATTATGTATGAGAACATATGCTAGCACTATCCTGGTTTGAGTCTTGTAAGGGTATTCAAAGTGATTTTTCAAAATCTTCAAAAATAAATCCAACAGAGAAATGAACATTTGATCACATTTTATAGTTGAGAATGTTATATATTAAATAATTTTTTCTTATCAATTGGAGATTGACCACAGTTCCACCACTCTTTCCAATGGTAAAGGACACTATGATAAGGTCTTAAGAAGCACTGCTGGTTAGAAAACTCAGCATCAATGAGATATTACTTAACTAGAGGTACAATAATCTTTGTTTCACCTTCCTTATAAAGGGCATGATCCAATATTCATAAATCTGAAGTATGTATATATATGTGTGTGTGTGTGTGTGTGTTCATGTTAAACTCACATGTAGCTAGGATATTTTGAGAAATATTATCCTTCCTATAAAAAAATGTCCGATGTTAAGTTGTAGGTATCCCACGCAGGGACATGTGACCCATCTATAGCTCTTATGCAGTTCTTAAACTATGAGAAATATCTTCCAATATTATCTGATATGCGACTATGAATATTGGTACTCAGGAGCTTAAGCAATTGTATGTGCAGTTTGATGATTGCACCCAAGGCAAGGTTATTGTACTTACTAGTAGTATGACCAAAATGACCAAGAAGGTGTAAAAGTACTCGATTCATAACATTGTGGGCAAGAGTGTACAAGAATATTATCATTTGTTCTTTCACACTCCGTAATTTTCTATGTTGCAGAAGGTCCCTTTCTCTCACCAGATAACATAATGTAAAAAAATACCCTCCTACTCATTTTTATCTAATCTCGACATGTTTTGTCTAATACACCAATTATCCTCATTATTTCAACACTACCATGCAGGGCCTTATTGCGGTAAGGATATTTGTTGTGATATAGTTTATTATATTACTTGGCTCCCATAGCAGCAGTGGTGGCTGCTAAGATAATAATATTTTTTTACGCTTCTGTGGGCTGCATCATTCTCATGGTTGGGATTCATTATTTCATAATTCTACAAATCATATTAGAGAAACAACTTATTAGATAACCTTCATAATAATTAACTCATCCATCATCACCAAAGGTGGAACACAATCTTGAAAATACTACACAACAGGTACACAAAAATAACAGATTATGAATTTGATCAATTTAGTACATAAAGACTGATAATAGCCTACTCTATATAAAGACTAGATTATGGTATCTAGAATAACATTTCTAGATCAGATTATAATGGGATCAAATCAGTACATAAAGTTACAATGTGCAGTCTATCCGGATCATTCAGTTCCACTCTCTCTCTCTCTCTCTCATTTTCTTTCCAACAGATCCCATAGGACAATACCTAACCTATTTAACAATTTATATACAAGATCACGACATTCTAATCTAATGTGGTACATTTGAGATAAGAGGATTTCAAGCTTTCATACCCTTTTAGCATTGCATGTCAATTAACAAGATTAGAATATAATAATGGGCTGGAAGAAAAAACTGCTTTAGGAGCCACCTCTTACTAGATATACGGTTTCATAATTGATCAATGGTTACATAGTGGAGAATGGGCTCTTTATCTTCCTATGATGATGTATATACATTATTAAATGTGTAAAATCAAATTACTACCATTACAAATTATAATTCATGAACCCAACTAGAGCAGGTCAAAAAAATTACCCCATGTGCTCTTCCATTAAAGCTAAAAACTTTCCTACCTATGTAAACCCTATAAGCTAAAGTCTATGATAAAAATTTAACGATTCACGCAAAAAATGGAATGAAAAAATGAAAACGAGGAAATAAGTAAATCATAACCAACAACACCATTTTATTTAGCTCATCATTGCTCAAGATTTAAACTATATATATATATATATATATGGTCGAGCTTTATGCTGTTAACTCAAAACAATTATTCTAGAGCTTCTATCGTTGAAAGTTTTTGAAATGCTTCTGTATAACTCTTAGTGTAATCAGTTGAAGGTATAGAGGGTTTTCTTGGTTTTGGGATGTTTGTGACAACTGAATTCTGAATTTAAGCTGTTAAATACATATTTTAAATTTATGGTCATTGCTAAAGCCCTCTGACAGGTTTAGGGTGTTAGCAGGTTGCAGAAAATTATTAATTGAAAAAGGATAATAGAAAAGTATTCTTCAGGGATTTATCGTGTAGCTCTACTAATGTGGTTGAGTTGAAATCCATCTATTCACCATGATTACCGCGATATAACTAGGAAGACGTTTCAAATACCATACATGAGTTACTGGACATGTTAGTTTGATGTATCCCATTTG
>NC_056562.1:18407748-18423984 GCF_013358625.1 Macadamia integrifolia
ACCCGTTTTTCCCCCTGCTTGGCCCTTCCTCTAATTGTTGTGTAACAAGTGCATAATGCCCACTAGAATGCCTATGGATTTTATTAAGAATCGAAGTCGATTTGCTTTATAAAAATAAGTTATCAATGAACTTCTATGAAATGGTTTCATGATTCAGCCAATTGTCTCGATTCTTGGGATATCATTGAGAAATAGGAATTGATGTTATCAAAGGATTTTCTGCGATTTTTGTTAATATTGAATGAGTCGGATCATCCACTTTGGTATTCTTTATCGAACAAACAATGGTGTATATTGTCTCCATTGACAAAATTTCAATTTTGAAGAAGTTTAATGATCGGCTAATAAAAAGGGTTTCAATTTATTTAAATGAACGATTTGAAGACCTATTGAAAGGTCCGAGATCCACATTCATTCGGACCTTTCAATTCATAAATTTGGATCTCGGGCCTATGAATGAGGAAACTCCCGAAACTCACAAAGAAAAAGGGAAGTGAATATAATAAGGGAATGAACGTTGCAAGAATCTTCTATATTCGAATGCAAATATAGATTTAGGGAGCCACAACCTTATATAGTTAACTCCAACTACTAAAGAACATAGTAAGCTGGTTGTCCAGCCTTTAGGCACAATGTAGATGACAAGGATGACTACTGTAGTATTGAAAATAGTATCAAAACGATATGGAAAACAGGAACAACAGTCCAGATTAGGGAGAATTCTTATATAACATAATCTAATTAACCAACAGATGGGCCTGAAAAGCAGGTCGAGATCTCCTTTTAAAGTTAGAATTCTTTGCTGAAAATTCCAGATTGATCCAATATATAGATCTGGAACTATGGGGTAATCCTAGAGACCCTAAGAGAAGGGTAAATATCTTATACTAGGTTTCAGATTAACAATCATACTGCAGAATCTTAAACACTATTAAATTCTGATGTTATGACGTGAAAATTAGACAAAACAACTTAATGAGAGTGGCTATCGATTTTGACATTGAAGAAGATAGAAACAATCCAACTTAAAGTAGGACTTCATTATGCGACCCACATAATTTAGATCTGAGAACAAAATATGAAAGGTAATAATTGCAGTTGAAGATTTCTGAGGGAGGCATAGCCAAATTGACGATGAAGTCCTACTTTAAGTTGACGATGATGTTGTCCCCTATCACCTCTCTCCGATTTTAAGCCTACTCATCAAAGATTGATATTTTATTCAAGAGTATTATTTTTTTTCCTTGTGTTCTTATTTACATGTGTTATAATTGAAGGTGATGCCTACAGTAGTGCCTCTCCCGAAAATTCGGCTGATATATTGAGAATTTTTCTTTACGTACTTGCTTTCTATTTCAGTTCTTTATTTGTTAGCTTAGCTTTATTATTTGTAGATTCTTTTTTTTAGTTGTTATTTTCAGCATTTATTTTACTTCTCTAATTAAAGTAATATGACGTTAGAACTATTTAATTTAGATGTTGAATGTGTAGGTCATTTTCTTTCGTTTATATGCATGTTTTAGGACCATAATCTAAAATCAACCATTCCTTGTTCACTCATGCTGTACTTAGAGTAGGTAAGATAGAGTGACTAATCTTCTTGTGATCGACCTATTGGCTACAATATACCGTACGCTTGCGGTAACATATTTTTAAACTCAAACAAGTTTCTGGCGCCATTGCTAGGGAGATATAATGATTTTTTTTTTTACTTTAGGTTAGTCGAAGTGCTTTTTGCGCTCACGCGCGCGCGCGAGAGAGAGAGAGAGAGAAGAGTGAAACCCCGGATCCCTGCTAGTAATCACTAACAAAAAAAATCCGTAAAATAATTCCTTTTTTTTTTTTTTTTTTCATTCCAATAATTCAAGCTCTTACCAAGAGTGGAAACATAAACATATAGTAGTCCCCACTCTACTACAAAATCCCTAGGATTCGATTGTAGGTGGATCCGAAGACTATATGGATTCCTAGCTATCAACGTACAGGCAATCTTACAGCTTTGGACTCATTGTTTAAATTATTGAGGGGTCATATCAATTGACCAATTTCACCCTCTATTTTAGTTGTAAATAATTAATTTTTCAAAGACCACAATTTTGCCTTAGGTAGTTAGTGTATGAGTGTGTGGACTCATGATTCTACCAATCGTTTAGTAAGAGTACCTATTTTAAGAATGACAGAACAACCTAAATCTACTTTAAAGGATAGATTCTACCCAGTCAGGGTAGCCCAACCTTCTTGCATTATATTACCAGCTGCCACGAGGAATAACTATAAGCTTAAAATTCAATTCATCACTATGTTACTCCACTTCCATGGGCTATCCTCTGAGGATGCTTATTTGTTCCTAAGAGAATTTAAGGAGGTTTGTGTCCTCATTAAGATACAATAGTTCAGTGATGATGCTGTTAAACTTAGATGCATTACCTTTTTGCTCAAGGATGGAGCAAAAAGATAGCTATATGGGTTGCCAACTAATTCCATTACCACATGGGACCAATTTACGGTAGCGTTCTTGAGAAAAATTTTTCCCTTGCATAAATCAAACAAACTCAAGAGTGAGATCTTGTAGTTCCAACAAAAACCTCAAGAGTCATTTTTTAGACTTATGGAAAGGTTCCAAGACCTTCTCTAAGAGTGTCCCCACCATGATATTGATAAATGGCATCTTTGTCAAATAATTTATAAAGGGATAAACTACTATATCAAGTAGATGTTAGAGTCTATGTGTCCTATAGGCTTCATAGCTTATGCGAACGAAAATGAAGCTTGAAACTTTTTGGTTGACATAGCTAAAAAGACAAGAGAATGAGAGTCTACTCAAGAAAATGAGAGAACTATAGGAGGTAAAAGGTACTATGTCGATGGAATAGTAGCTAAGGAGTCCCATTTAGATAGCCTCATTAAGAGAATAGAAGCCCTTGTCCCTAAAGCACATGCCTCTGTCCACCAAGTCCAAAATCAAATCTCTATGTGCAATTGGTGTCACTCCCATAGACATGTAATAGAAGAATTCCCTAATAGTTCTGGGGGTAATGAAAGTGTTAATGCTCTTTACTCGAACAACTCATTTAGCAATACTTACAATCCAGGGTGGAGAAATCACCCTAATTTTTCATGGAGCCAAGGGAATCAAGGAGGCCCATTCAACTTTCACAACCAAGGGTAGCCTAGCCCCTAGAGGCCCAATTTTTCACCACCACCTAATTCTTTTCCTTGGCCTAATCTAGGCCCTCAGTCAAATTTTTCTAGGCCTCCTCTCCAAGCACATTATCAACAATCCTCGGGGTTTACATCCACTAGAGAGGTGATAAGAATTAGCGAGCTAGAGAAAAGCATAACACTTATTATGACAAGCCACAATAATGTGGAGAGGCAACTCACCCAACTTGTCACAATCATGCATGAGAAGGGAAAGAAAAATTACCTAGTCAGCCAGAGTCGAATCCTAGATATCAGGTGCTGACTTCACAAGGGCTACATACTCCTCTGCTCAATGTTGTACAGAGTCAACAACACCAAGGACACTCCAACTAGTGTAATGCAGTATATGCCCTACCGAGTGGTCGAGAGTATCTATGGAATGGTACTACTCCTCCACCATCTGACCTTTCTGTTGAACCTCTGACTATTGAGGCTACTACTGTGCCTCCCCTTTTAGGTTTTCCAAATGGACCTGAAGAAATTAGGTATGATTTGGTGGAAGCCACAAAAAATGATTCAATTAATGAGAGAACTTTTGATAGTGTTTATGTTCCTCCCGTCCCCTATCCTAACCATATGATGAATAAGAAGAAGACAACTTCAATGGAAAAAATTTTAGAAGTCTTCAAGAAGGTAGAGATAAACATTCCTCTTTTGGATACCATAACTTAAATCCTGGCCTATGCCAAAGGCTTCAAAGACTTATGCACTCACAAGCGCACCACAAGTGTACCCAAAAAGGCATTCTTGGCAGCTAATATTAGTTCAATGATCACACAACTTATAGCAGCCAAGTATAAGGATCTCAGGTGTCCCACTATGGCTTGTGTCATTGGCAACACTCGTATTGATCATGCCCTGCTTGACCATGGTGCAAGTATGAACCTTCTACCTTATCATGTTTATCAGCAACTTGGATTAGGAGATTTGAAATCCACAGGGACCATTCTCCAGTTGGCTGATTGTTCTATCAAGATTTTGAAAGGGATGGTTTAAGATGTCCTACTTAAGGTAGAAGAATTTATTTTTTCAGTTGATTTTATTATTTTGGACACCAAAACCCTTCACCACTAGGGATGAGATACCTATCATTCTTGGAAGACCATTCTTGATTACCGGAAATGAATTAATCAATTGCCAGAATGGTCTACTAAGGATATCTTTTGGCAACCACACTATGGAGTTCAACATGCATATGTTAGGCAAGCAACCCACAATTGATGAAGAGGTCAATATGCTTGAGGATTTTTCTGATGATATTGTTAAAACGTTTGACATTGACTTTGATTCAGAATTTCAAAAGTATATGGAAGAATTAGAGGATGATACTGAAAATTTCTTCTCTGAGGTTTGGAGCCTTCATACACCCATGAAGCCCATTGGTCCTCCATCAAATTCTTTCTAAACCCTCAATTGTTGAGCCACCTAAGCTTGATTTGAAAGAGTTTCCCTCTAACTTAAGGTACGCCTTCTTAAGAGAAGATCAAACTCTACCAGTTATTACTGCCTCAGATTTAACTTCAAGTCAAGAGGAAGAGTTGATCAAAGTTTTAAAAGAAAACAAGGAAGCCCCATCTGGGACTATGGCAAATATTAAAGGAATTAGCCCCTCAATCATTCAACATCATATTCACCTCACGGAGGATTCAAAATCTTCTAGGGAGCCACAAAGAAGGGCTAATCCTATGATGCAAGAAACTATCAAGAAAGAGATCTTAAAATGCTAATCCTGTGATGCAAGAAACTATCAAGAAAGAGATCCTAAAGTGTTTAGATCATGGAATTATCTACCTTATTTCTAATAGCGAGTGGGTAAGTCCAGTGCACATGGTGCCAAAGAAGTCGGGGTCACAGTAGTCCAAAATGATGAAAATGAGTTGATCCCTATCCATGTCCAAACAGGATGGCATGTGTGCATTGACTATAGGAAATTAAATATGGTAACTTGGAAAGGCCACTTCCCTTTACCTATTATTGATCAAATGTTAGAGCGGTTAGCCGGACATGAGTATTATTATTTCCTTGATTGTTATTCTGGCTATAACCAGATTCCCATTGTTTTAGATGATCAACACAAGACCACCTTTACATGCCCTATGGAACCCTTGCTTATCGACGTATGTCTTTTGGGTTTTGTAATGCCCCTACCACGTTCCAAAGATACATGATGACCATTTTTCTAATATGGTGCAGCACTTTTTTGAAGTGTTTATGCATGACTTTTCTATTCATAGTTCCTCATTTTCTAATTGTTTGTATCATCTTTCTTTAGTACTCAAACGGTGCAAAGCGACTAATTTAGTTCTCAATTGGGAGAAATGCCATTTCATGGTTACACAAGGTATAGTGTTGGGTCATATCATTTCCAAAGAAGGGAACAAGGTTGATAGAGCTAAGGTGGACTTAATTTCTAATTTACCACCTCCCAAGTCAGTTAAGGACATTTTTCCTTCTTGGGTCATGCAGGGTTCTATCGTCGGTTCATTAAGAACTTCAGTCATATGGCTAAACCTCTCACCGATCTTTTGATAAAAACAATCCTTCGAATTTTCTAGTGAATGCCTCATGTGCTTTGAGCAATTAAAGAAGGTGTTGACTACAACCCCCATTATTTAAGCTCCCTTATGGACTGAGCCCTTTGAATTAATGTGTGATGCATCTAATTTTACTATAAAGGCAGTCTTAGGGTAGAGAGTTGATAAGCTTCCTTGTGTTATTTATTATGCTAGTAGAACTCTCAATGATGCACAACTGAACTACACCACAATTAAAAAAGAATTTTTAGCTGTTGTATTTGTATTAGAAAAGTTTCGTGCATATCTGATAGGTTCTCATGTAATTATTTACAATGACCATGTAGCTATCAGGTACCTTGTTTAGAAAAAGAATGCCAAAGCTCGTCTCATCAGATGGGTTTTGCAGGAATTTAACCTAGAAATTAAGGATAAGAAAGACAATGAAAATTTGGTTGTAGACCGTTTGTCCCGGTTACCCAAGTCTTTGACTGTGAATTCTCTAGTTAACGAGTATTTTTCCGATGATCAACTCTTTACAGCATCTGGTGGACCTTGGTTTGCAGATATTATAAATTTTTTAGTTACAAACAAGACTCAGGATCATTGGTCTTCCCAAGAGAAGTACCGTTTTCATTCACAGGTTAAGTATTTCTTTTGGGATGATCCTTACCTTTTTAAGTTATGCCCTGACCAAATTATCAGGAGATGTATCCCTGATCATGAGCACCATTTTATTCTTTCCTTTTGCCATGATCAGGCTTCTAGCGGCTATTTTGGGCCTACTAAGACTACGGCCAAGGTATTGCAATATGGATTTTATTAGCCCAGCCTCTTCAATGACGCATTTGCTTATTGTAAGGTTTGTCCTTCTTGTCAGTCTTTAGGAAAAATCAGTAGAGGGAACATGATGCCTCTCAACCCAATCCTCGTGGTTAAGGTTTTTGATGTTTGGGGAATAGATTTTATAGGCCCCTTCCCTAAGTCATGTGGATATGAATATATTTTACTAGTTGTGGACTATGTGTCTAAATGGATTGAGGCTCATACTTGTAAAACCAATAACCATAAGGTGGTCATTCAATTTTTAGGGGAAAACATTTTTTCTGATTTGGTACTTCTAGAGCTATCATTAGTGATAAGGGCAAGCATTTTTGTAATAAGCCTTTTGAGGCCTTAATGAAATAGTATGGGATTACCCACAAGTTGGCTACCCCATACCACCCCCAAATCAGTGGGCAGGTAGAAGTGTCCAACAAACAGATCAAGCAGATTTTAGAGAAGATAGTTAACTCAAATCGAAAGGATTGGTCAAACCGTCTATTGGATGCTTTGTGGGTATATAGGACTGCTTACAAGACCATACTTGATCAATCCCCATACCGTTTGGTATACGAAAAAGACTGCCACCTTCCTGTTGAGTTAAAGCATCATTTCTTTTGGGCAATTAAGAAATTAAATTTTGATTTATCTACCACAGGAGCTTATAGAGGTCTCCAACCATCTGAGTTTGAGGAATTACGAAATGATGCCTATGATAGTGCAAAACTTTCCAAGGAAAAGACTAAAGTTTTTCATGATAGGCATCTTGTTAGGAAAACTTTTATGCTTAGTGATAAAGTTTTGCACTAAGCATAAAAGTTTTCCTGTACAGTTCTAGATTGCATATCTTTCTAGGAAAACTTTGTTCTCGATGGGAAGGTCCTTACCTTGTGCAAACTGTATTCCCCTATGGTGCCGTAGAGGTCATGAATCCATCCACCCAAGAAATTTTTAAAGTCAATGGGCACTGTCTGAAGCCATTCCTTGAGCTACCTTCAATGCATGATGCAGATGTCATGATTCTTCATAAGCCTCTTTTTGATGATATTTGATCCCATTTGGTAATTTTCTTTCCTTTGTCCTTCTTATTATTTTGTCTTATCATTTCTTTCTTTTTCTACATTAAGGACATTACACAATTTAAGTATGGGGGAGGGTTTGACCTTTTAGAACTTGAGGCTACGTTTTAGAGTTTTTCTGTGCTGTATACACACCTTACAAAAAAAGAAGAAGAAAATTGAGATCTAGGATCCATCTTAGTACCATCTTAATACTATAATCCCTATTGAGAGGATGGTAATGATTATATGTCTTGAAGTGGGACCTCCCTTAAATGATTTAGAGATATTTGTCTTAAGGTGTAGGACCATTTGTTAGTTGGTGTCTTTGTTCTTAGGTTAGTAGTTAAGACCATATTCTTGGCATAGTATAAAAATATATGATATGGATATGCAAAGAAAGTGAAAATTGGTTAAAAAAAAGAGTAGAAAATAAGTATAGAATTTCTAAGAGCGAGATAGAATACTACGCCTCATGAAGTGGGGTGTTTTGATCGAACCTCTTAGGAAGGAACACTTTTGAAAAGAACTTAGCATCACTGTCTTTGTTGGCATATGCATAAAGCGAAGCTACTTTGTAACTTGGGTTTCTGGTGTTTGCTTCACCATATTATTCAGGTCAAATGTAGTGGAGTAGAATGAGTTCTCTACTAAAGAACGAAAAAAAAAATTATTTAAAAAGAGAGAGAGAGAGAGAGAGAGAAAAGATACCATTATGCTTTGTTGTTTATGATTGGTCAACACTCAAAAACCCTAGTTCATAGTCTCTACCTTACAATATGGTAAGGGTCGTCCCTATTTGAGCTGTGTGTTTGTTTCTAAATCTAGATGGAGTATTAAAGTTCAAATGTGGGGTTCCTCGGTTGATGTGCCTAATTGAAAGAGGGTGTGTGTTTTGTAGTTATTGGAAGCTTAAAATTATAATTTTTCAAGTTAATCTGAATTTTTTGTGTATATTCACTGCAAACATCCACGAGACACAACTCATCCACTAGGGTAACTTAGGGGTTTAAAGGCTTGTTGCACGTGTTAAATGCAACTGTGATTCCTATGAAAGTGAGTTAGGCTTTTTTTTTAATTCTTTATTTTATTTGTTTTGTTCGAGGATAAGCAAAAGTCAAGTATGGGGGAATTTGATGAGCACAATAATGTGTGAAATCTTATAGATATAAGTGTACATTTTTTCCCATTTTAGATAGTACTACTTTTTTTTTTTTTTTTTTTTTTTTTTTTTTTTGCAGTTTTCAAGTCTACAAGAGAAAGTGTTTAAAGTGAACCAAGAACCGGTTTAAGCATGAACTAACTTGTCCAAAGGTAGCCCATACATTGAACCAAAGTCAGTAGGGGTGGAACCCACTCATTGGTACCACATCCTCTTTCCTATAAAACTCTGAAGATTATTCTCTCTCCTTGCCACCTCACAAGATCTTGAAGATATTATGTAGAAATTCCTTTCTGATTTAGTCAAGGTTGCAAGATATTGGTTAATTGCAGAGAAGGGATAGAATCTGTTAATTTTGGAAACAATTTCTTTCTTTCCTCACACAATATCTCAGAGAATGAAGATTTTTACTAAGATTAAATTTTATTTTATTTTCTTTCTTTTCTTAAAGAAGACTTGTAGAAGGAATGAGGCAAGACCAAAGCCCTATAAAAGCCCCTTCTCCCCCCCCCCATTCTAGGAGGATTATTCCCCTTAGTTTATTTTCTAGTTTTTTTTTTGTCTAGTTTATGCTTAGTTCTCTTCTCTTTCTCCTTATGTTTCTTTAAGCTTTTATTCAAGTGATTAATGATAATATAATTCGGTTTTTAATTATTATTTTGTTTAATTATTAGTTTACTTTGTTAATTTAGTTCATAGTTTAGTTAATATAATTAGTGCAATCCATAGTTCTAACTTTCAAACTTTCTAGTTCTAAGAAAGAATTGGTTCAAGTGATAAGAATCAAGAGTTTTCAAGTTCAAGAGAGCAAGTTCTTCATCAATAATTCTGTTCCAATATCATCACTCCAAATCAATCAA
Source organism: Macadamia integrifolia (assembly GCF_013358625.1). Taxonomy (NCBI): domain Eukaryota; kingdom Viridiplantae; phylum Streptophyta; class Magnoliopsida; order Proteales; family Proteaceae; genus Macadamia; species Macadamia integrifolia. Next base: position 18,417,368 of record NC_056562.1, read on the forward strand.
GTTTCAATTCAGCTTACACATAATCAAGGTATGACAAAGTTTATTAATAGAATTAAGATTTTTATTTAAATATAAGTCGTGGAATTAGGATTTTTATGCTTTTTTTTTCTTCTAGATTAAATTTTGAATTACTATCTACTTAGTGTGTGTGACCTTAATTTATAAGTGCTAAAGCTGAAGAGGTGTGTTTGGCTATGCCTCCCTCAGAAGTTTGGCCTATTGTTTGAGGGTCTTTAATTGGTAAGAACTCAAATTGATGATGATGTGTCCCCTATCACCTCTCTCCGATATTAAGCCTACTCATTAGAGATTGATATCTTATTCATGAGTATTATTTTTTTTTTCTCATGTTCTTATTACATATGTGCTATAATTGAAGGTGATGCCTACAGTAGTGCCTCTTCCGAAAATTCGGCCGATGTATTGAGAATTTTTCTTTACGTACTTGCTTTCTATTTCAGTTCTTTATTTGTTAGTTTAGCTTTATTATTTGCAAGTTCTTTTTTTTATTTGTTATTTTCAGCATTTACTTTACTCCTCTAATTAAAGTAATCCAGCGTTAGAACTGTTTAATTTAGATGTTGAATGTGTGGGTCATTTTCTTTTGTTTATATGCATGTTCTAGGACCACAATCTAAAATCAACCAACCCTTGTTCACTCTTGTCGTACTTAGAGTAGGTAAGATAGAGTGACTAATCTCCTTGTGATTGACATGTTGGCTACAATATACCGTACGCTTGTGGTAACATATTTTAAAACTCAAGCAGCAACTAATGTAGATTTGAATTTCAATCACATAGAGGGTTCTCTCCCACTTTGGTATTCCTCAGAATAATAGTGAAGTTTTTTTTTTTTTTTTTTGAATTTTTTACATAGAAGCATTCCTTCATCTATATGTGATTATTTTATGTGAAATCTCCTCTCCCTACCCCCCCCCCACATAGAAATCCCTAAATTATCCTGACCCCTGAACATTAAAAATTTTCATCAGAATTGGTAGAATTCAGTATCAAATGAGGCAATCACTAACATTAAATAAATATTCATTATTTCAAATCAAACAGAAAATATATAAGAAAATTAAAAGAACTTGCAAAGACATCAGAGCTAAGCCGAAGAACATGAACTATGTACATAAAAAGACATTAGAGCTTGCAAATAATAGAAAATGGAGAGAAAGTGAGAGAGGATGATGTACCTAAGATGATCTGCTAGAGGCTCGAGACGATTTGCTAAAAGGCATTTAGTCGCCTGATACAACCTTCCATAAGAAAAAAAACCCCACATCAGAGGGTTTGCAACGAAATTAAAATTAGCTTCCAATAAGTGTGTGTGTGTGGGTGTGTGTGTGTGTGTGAGAGAGAGAGAGAGAGAGAGAGAGAGAGAGAGAGAGAGAAACCTAGGTTTTGCTTTGGTAGGAATTTTAAAATAAGAAAGGTAGATAAACTTTAAATGTCGGAGAAGAAGAAGACATCGACATAGATGTAGAAGGAGAGTGAGAAGAAGAGTTGAGAGAGAGAAAGAGAAACGTAGGTTTGGCTGGTAGGGATTTAAAAAAAATGGCAGTTAAACCCTAAATGCTAGAGACGAAGAAGACAAAGACAGAGAAGGAGAGGGAGAAGAAGAAGACGAGTTGAGAGAGACCTCTAATCGGCTTCCAAGAGGTCCACAACTCCAAAACTTTCAAAGAACAGCAACAAGCAGATCACAACCCGATCCTCAAGGTTCACTTAAGAACTACGCTCTTTTATACCTAGGCTGGAATCATGTGTTTCGATTTTGAGATCTCCTATTGTGTAAATATGCTACCATAGAATCTGCTACCATGAATTATCTTCAAGTGGAACCAAACAGATTAAAGAAATAGAAAATCATTATTCTACGGAATTACATTCTCTGGAGTCGCCTAATGACGCACGCCCTTAAGTAATTTGAAATGAAGAATACATTTTAACCATATCCAAACAATATTCACATTCTCAGTTAAGAATGCATTTTGCGTTTTGAGAATGAAAATGCACATTCTCAGAATAGAAATGCATACCATTAGAGTGCCTCATATTTTTTTGCCTAAATTATCTAGGTGGGGCAAGCATGTCATAGGGCTCAATCAGGTTTAGCCAAAGTTTATGTATAAAGATTATTTTGGTTGCTATGTTGTTCATAATCTATACAATTTAACAGAGTTGTCATTAGGGACATATTCATTGTTGCGTTTTGTGAATGATCTTATAGTAGATATCAATGGTGTTCTTTTTTTTTTTTTTTTTTTTTTTTTTTTTTTTGTAGAATAATCAATAGTGTTTAATTGGGGTTTATGCTCCACTTCAAACTCAAATTCGTATTGCTATGGGATACCCCAAGCTATGTTTCCCACCATCAATTCATGTTCAATTTCTTCTCATTAGTGATTTCAATGAGATTTTGTCACATAATGTGATGTTTCCAGGTTGACATTGAGAGGAGGTGAATCAGTGTCTCCAAAAACATTTCGCAATACACTCTGATCTTCACAATAATAATGATCTATCTTCAATCAAACCTTGATTAGCTGACGCTGACCAATTTTACCAATCACACACAGAACTTATGCACTTCCACCTCACTATTACAAAGTGGCCAAGTCTACTAGATAGTGTATACCCACTTTTTAAGTGACATGCACTTTAATATGCAATGGAAAGTAAAACAAGCAAATACACCAGATATACATGGTTCAAGCAAACTGCCTATGATGAGCACAATAGTGTGTGAAATCTTAGGGGTATAAGTGTACATTTTACCCCACTTTGGATAGTACTACTGTCACACCCCGTCTTCACTCACCTGAAGGCTGGCGACATGGACACGCACACGTGTCCACCATCCATCCAGGATCCACGATGCAATACTTTAAGTTCATAAGATTATGAAATGAATTCTAAAATCACATACTTATAATATAAACAAAATATATATCAACTGGTGATTTCTATTGATATTTACCATATTTACACAAAAAGAATATTTTCACATCTTAATCATAATTACAGTTATACCCCCATAGGGCTACATCTGTTAAGTACAAAAAGAATAAAAAATAGAAGATGATACTCCCATCCTCAGAGTGCTCCAAATGCACAATCATCGCACACGCATCCATCCTCATGCGTAACTAGCTCCTCATCCCAGAAGTCACCTCCGTAGAGAGTCGGGACCTCGATTACAGTTTCCAAAGGATTTCCTGAATCAACATCTAAAAAGGGGCAACAACAGGAGGTGAGCTTCCACGAAGTCCAGTGAGGGTAACACACACAAGCAATCATGACAATCCAAGAAAATGCAACAGTATGAATATTCATGCCCGACCACATCAATATGAATGCAATTATGTGAGTGCAATGACATGATCCATTTATTATCAAGCAATTCTAAGCAACAATTTCTAAGTCCAAAGGGGGTATAAGTGCTACTGCAATGTAGGTGTTATCCCCAGTCATGAATGTACATTATCAGTCCCCAGGGATATTAGCTAGTTGCGAGTCAGGAGTGTGCTGGTTCTGAAACCACATCGTTACCCGGCAAACCCCTATTTATAACCCTCCCATGATACCACTACATCGAATCCAACATCGCATGTAGGGTATACCCATCACCGAATCAAACATCGCGTGAGGGTTTGTCACGACGCTGGCATCTTTGCACCTCAGTCACCGAAAATTGTCCCCAACCACGGACCGTCGGATGAGAGGATTAGCCAATACGTAAACCCCTATTGGCAAGGGTTATAGCACCAAGGTGGTTATCCTAGCCCAATGCATTCTAATATGCCACAACACAATTCAATCACACTCACACACTCACCCACACCTTGAGCATGCAGTGTCGTCGGCACCAACCATTGGCCACCCTGCACCCCAGTCACACACACACACTCACACTGACCATGCAGTGCCACCGGCACCAACCGTTGGCCACTCTACACCCTAGTCACACACACACACACACACCCTGAGTATGCAGTGCCGCCGGCACCAACAGTTGGCCACCCTACACCCCAGTCACACACCCACACGCACACATACACCTTGAGCATGCAGTGCCGCCGACACCAACCGTTGGCCACCCTGCACTCCAATCACACACCCACACGCACACATACACCCTGAGCATGCAATGCTGCCGACATCAACCGTTGACCACCCTGCACCCCAGTCACACACACACGCACATATGCACAATCATAATCCACATTCTCATGCCACATCAACACCATATATAAGGAATAATATAATAATATGCAAAATGATAAAATTCATACACATATGCATTATGATGCAAGCATTCCATAAAAACACACAAAATCCCCTCACCTCGTGTTCTAGATAGCGGTAGATTGTTGATGGTTTCGTGTTGCGTGTCCCCGTCACTTCTCGGTTCCACTCCTAGGATACATAATTTTTTAGGTTATTTGGTTATTCATAGAGGAGTGGGACACTAAGACTCGTGCCCCAATTAAAAGGATTAAAAATTAACTTTAAAATGGTTCACCGGTGGATGGTCATCCGTCGGTGAGTTCACCGGTGGATGAATCCGAACTGAATGCACATCCTATAATATTTTCACTGGTGGATGGTTCCTGCCTTCACCGGTTGGCCGGTGACCATCTGTCGATGAAGGTAAAATTGGGGTTTTCTTGCCCAAATCAGCCCTATTGGCCCTGTGGTCCCTGTGTATGGTGGTGGAAATACGTATTTTTCAGTGGGGTGTCATTTTCCAACTCCATTCCCCTTTCTCCTTCTTTTGTATAGTTTACAAATTGGGTTTTATGATTTTAGGGTTGATTTTTCATGTAGGGTATCCTCACACAGTTCGCTTAGCTTAGGTTTAGTGAAATTAGTGAGTGGATCAACATAGGGTTTCAAGATACACCCAATTTCCTCAATACACAAGTCTAGGTTAGGATACATTGGGGAAGACTTAGGTTTATCTCATGGAATGGTCATTAATGGCTCATGAGATCACTCTCACACACCATACCTAGGTTTAATTTCATTTTCCCCAACTTAGGATTAGGTTAGGATGTTAGGTCATAGAGGATTTGTTCAAATTCCCAAATCCTAGGGTTTTCGCTAGGGATTTCATAGGGATTTGTCCTTAGACCCAAGGTTGAGTGAATAACCTTGCCAATGTAGGTCTCTTACTCTAATTTTCCTCTCCCATTATGTAGTATTTATGGTTGGGTAGGTGGAATTTGGTTGGGTCTCCATTACTCCCAATAAAGAGTGAAATGGGAAGGAGAGAGAGAGATAGATAGAGATTTATGTGTGTGTGTGTGGAGAGATGAGCATATGGGCTTACCTCAAGAATGGAGCCCTAGCCTTCCTCCTTCATTCCTCTCCTTCTCCTTCTTCTTCTTTCTCCCTTTCCTTCTTTCTATTTTGGTAGGAGAAGAAATGTATGGTAAGAGCCCTATTTATAGCCACTTAAGTCCCACTAAGGGTTGTTTGGGGAATTAATGGGTTTTTTACCCAATACCGGGTTATTCCGTTATTCGGCACTAACGGGCCCACCTTAGGGTGTCCGGATACGTTCATCTATTCCCCAATAGGTTGTACCAACTATTAGGGGTGGTTTGATGTGTACGGGTGTGAACATCTGGGTCCCACGGTAAATTAACCCGTTTTCGGCCAGTATTCTCACCGGAGGCTGTTCACTGGTGGATGCTTCATCCACCGGTGACCATCAGCCGGTGAATGCTGAACTGGTCACTTTGTATGGAGATCTCTCCTCAGTCTGAGTGGGGCCTTCTCCAGGGTCTCTAGTGTGTGTGAGGTTCAATTGACATTTCCCTTCCGGTCCAGAATCCTTTCTAATTACTTAAGCATGGGTAGCAGGTGCAAGTGGGGTCACCCTTCCTTCCTTGGCAAAAGACGGATGCAACCCAGTGCTCACTGGTACTGGTGTCCTTCGGCGTTGCACCTGAACATTAAATAGGAAGTTTTAGGGTTCAGGTATAACAACTACTTTTATTTTTCTTGTTTTTTTTTATTTTCCAAGTCTACAAGAGCAAGTGCTTAAAGTGAATCAAGAACTAGTCCAAAGGTGGGACCCACTCATTAGAACCATATCCTCTCTCCTACAAAATCCTGAAGATTATTCTCTCTCCTTGCCACCTCACAAGATCTTGAAGATGCTATGCAAAGATTCCTTTCTGATTTAATCAAGATTGCAAGATATTGGTTAATATTGCAAGGAAGGAATAGAATTTGTTAATTTTGGAAACAGATTCTCTCTTTCCTCACACAATATCTCAGAGAATGAGGAATTTTATTTTATTTTCTTTCTTTTCTTAAAGAAGACTTGTAGAAGGAAGGAGGCAAAATAAAAGCCCTATAAAGCCCCTTCCTCCCCCCTCCGATTTATTATTATTTCCCTTAGTTTATTTTCTAGTTTATGCTTAGTTTTCTTCTCTCTCTCTCTCTCTCTCTCTCTCTCTCTCTCTCTCTCTCTCTCTCTCTCTCTCTCTAGTTTTAGTTCTTCTTTATTTTTTCTTTAATCACTTTTGTAATAGTTTTTTATGTCAATTAATGCAAGCACTCTTTTATTCTTATTCAGCCTTTTATGTTTATGATTT